>NC_091311.1:44937336-44947336 GCF_038502225.1 Cherax quadricarinatus
AATGGAATTTGGATGAGCTGGAGAGAGGAGATTGCGGAGAAGAAAGTGATTACATAGCGGGAATGCTTCACTCTGAAGGTCCCAACGTGGTAATTGCAGTGATGTATAACCCACCACAGAACAGCAGGAGGCCAAGGCAAAAGTATGATGAGAGCAATAGAGCAATGGTTGACACACTGACTGCAGTGGCCAGAAGAGCTCATGCATGCAGGGCAAAGCTCCTGATCATGGGTGACTTTAACCACAAGGAGATCGATTGGGAGAACTTGGAGCCACATGGAGGCCAAGATACATGGAGGGCTAAGATGATGGAGGTGGTACTAGAAAACTTCATGTACCAACATGTAAGGGACACCACAAGAGAGAGAGGAGAGGATGAACCAGCAAGACTGGACTTGGTATTCACCTTGAGTAGTTCAAATATTGAGGACATCACATATGAAAGACCCCTTGGGGAGAGCGATCATGTGGTTTTAAGCTTCGAATACACAGTAGAGCTACAAGTGGAGGGGGAAGCAGGAAGGCCAGGACGAATGAAGCCAAACTACAAGAAAGGGGGCTACACGGGAATGAGGAACTTCCTGAACGGGGTTCAGTGGGACAGAGAACTGGCAGGGAAGCCAGTTAATGAGATGATGGAATATGTAGCAACAATGTGCAAGGAGGCTGAGTAGAGGTTTGTACCCAAGGGTAACAGGAATAATGAAAAAGCCAGGATAAGCCCATGGTTCACCCAAAGGTGCAGGGAGGCAAAAACCAAGTGTGCTAGAGAATGGAAGAAATATAGAAGGCAAATGACCCAGGAGAATAAGGAGAGCAGTCGTAGAGCCAGAAACGAATATGCACAGATAAGAAGGGAGGCCCAACGACAATATGAAAACGACATAGCAGCGAAAGCCAAATCTGACCCGAAACTGTTATACAGCCACATCAGGAGGAAAACAACAGTCAAGGACCAGGTAATCAGGCTAAGGAAGGAAGGAGGAGAGACAACAAGAAATGACCGTGAAGTATGCGAGGAACTCAACAAGAGATTCAAAGAAGTGTTCACAGAGGAGACAGAAGGGGCTCCAGAAAGACGGAGAGGTGGGAGTGAAGAGGCTTCTGAGTGAGCTAGATACCTCAAAGGCAATGGGGCCAGATAACATCTCCCCATGGGTCCTGAGAGAGGGAGCAGAGGCGCTATGTGTACCCCTAACAACAATATTCAATACATCTATCGAAACAGGGAGATTGCCTGAGGCATGGAAGACAGCAAATGTAGTCCCAATCTTTAAAAAAGGAGACAGACGTGAAGCACTAAACTACAGACCAGTGTCACTGACATGTATAGTATGCAAAATCATGGAGAAGATTATCAGGAGAAGAGTGGTGGAACACCTAGAAAGGAATGATCTCATCAACAGCAGCCAATATGGTTTCAGGGACGGGAAATCCTGTGTCACAAACCTACTGGAGTTCTATGACATGGTGACAGCAGTAAGACAAGAGAGAGAGGAGTGGGTGGATTGCATATTCTTGGACTGCAAGAAGGCGTTTGACACAGTTCCACACAAGAGATTAGTGCAAAAAATAAGAGGACCAAGCAGGGATAACAAGGAGGGCACTACAATGGAACAGGGAATACTTGTCAGGAAGACAGCAGCGAGTCATGGCACGTGGCAAGGTGTCAGAGTGGGCACCTGTGACCAGTGGGGTCCAACAGGGGTCAGTCCTAGGACCAGAGCTGTTTCTGGTATTTGTGAACGACATGACGGAAGGAATAGACTCTGAGGTGTCCCTGTTTGCAGATGACGTGAAGTTGATGAGAAGAATTCACTCGATCGAAGACCAGGCAGAACTACAAAGGGATCTGGACAGGCTGCAGACCTGGTCCAGCAATTGGCTCCTGGAGTTCAATCCCACCAAGTGCAAAGTCATGAAGATTGGGGAAGGGCAAAGAAGACCGCAGACGGAGTACAGTCTAGGGGGCCAGAGACTACAAACCTCAGTCAAGGAAAAAGATCTTGGGGCGAGTATAACACCAGGCACATCTCCTGAAGAGCACATCAACCAAATAACGACTGCAGCATATGGGCGCCTAGCAAACCTCAGAACAGCATTCCGACATCTTAATAAGGAATCGTTCAGGACCCTGTACACCGTGTACGTTAGGCCCATATTGGAGTATGCGGCACCAGTTTGGAACCCACACCTAGCCAAGCACGTAAAGAAACTAGAGAAAGTGCAAAGGTTTGCAACAAGACTAGTCCCAGAGCTAAGAGGTATGTCCTACGAGGAGAGGTTAAGGGAAATCAACCTGACGACACTGGAGGACAGGAGAGATAGGGGGGACATGATAACGACATACAAAATACTGAGAGGAATTGACAAGGTGGACAAAGACAGGATGTTCCAGAGATTGGACACAGTAACAAGGGGACACAGTTGGAAGCTGAAGACACAGATGAATCACAGGGATGTTAGGAAGTATTTCTTCAGCCACAGAGTAGTCAGTAAGTGGAATAGTTTGGGAAGCGATGTAGTGGAGGCAGGATCCATACATAGCTTTAAGCAGAGGTATGATAAAGCTCACGGCTCAGGGAGAGTGACCTAGTAGCGATCAGTGAAGAGGCGGGGCCAGGAGCTCGGACTCGACCCCCGCAACCTCAACTAGGTGAGTACAACTAGGTGAGTACACACACACACACACACACACACACACACACACACAAATCATCCCACGTGAAAGTAAGATATTAGACAGTACAATGATAAGTAGATGTGCCACGAGTACACTAGAAGAAAACTCAATAAATGTGAAGGGACCAAGACTTTCCAACGTCCTCCCTTCATAAATAAGGGGGATTACCAACAGACACCTGGCTGTCTTCAAGAAAGAACTGAACAACTTTCTCAAGTCAGTGCCTGACCGACCAGGTTGTGGTGCTGATGTTGGGACTTCATGCGGCTAGCACCAACAGCTTGGTTGATCAGTCCACCCACCAGGCCTGGTCTGGGACAGGGCCACGAAGGCGTTGGCCCTGGGAACACTCCTGGTAGGTAGACCATCGTACAATGTATACACAACATATCACCACTATATCTTTGTACAGTACCACACTAATTTAACATATTTCACTACAGTGAGCCACACTATGCTACATGCCGCCATAGTGCGCCCCCTGCACCACAACATACCTCCGCAGTGCGCCACCAGAGTGCACTAGCCTGCGCTAACCACAGCCCAACGTCGTTCAGTTAACACAACGAGGCCACACACATTTCTATGCAAATTTCCTCCACGTGACCAGAACATCAAGTGTAACGCTCATGCCAGTACCAGACCCAGCACACTGTCTTCAGCTGCGGGAGACGCCCACATGCAGAGGGAGAGAGGGAGGGGAAAAGCTAAGTAGGAGGGAGTAGAATGGGGATCAGTAAAATCAGAAGGGACGGGGGGAGGGAGTCTAGTGCTGTCAATCTCCACATCATCACAGTTTCTGATTTAACTTTAGTTCCACTGGACTTGAAGAAGCCATTGGTAGTATGTCCATGCACTCTGCCCCAGGCCCTGACTCGTGCAACTCCATATTCATAAAGAATTGCAAGATACCACTATCATGTTCCCTACATATTCTATAGAGAAATTATTATGGCCACAAGTTTCTTTCCACCGTCAACAGCGTCCACCAACATAGTCTCGCTTTACAAACATGGCAGTAAAGCAACTGGAAAAAATCTATAGACCAACTGTGCTAATGTCTCATATTATAAAAATCATTGAAATAATCTTAAGGAGCAATACTGCCAGTTACACAGAATCACAAGACTTGCACAACCCGTGGTAGAATGGGTTCAGAGCAGGTCGCTACTAGCTGTCGAAATAGCAGGACCATAACACAGTGTCTTGGAAGCACTGGAAGATGAAGTGCTGATGTAGTGTATACTTTGTAAAAGCTTTTGACAAGCGCAACCATGGTGTAACAGCTTTTAAGTTCAAGTCAGTTGCTAACCAGCCGGGCTGTGGTGTATATATGTATATGGTGTATATGAACTGGTAGGAACGCTTGGAAGCACTTGACTTGTACTCGTTGGAACGCAGGAGAAAGAGAATATATAATAATCTACACTTGGAAAATCCTAGAAGGAATGGTCCCGAATCTGCACACAGAAATCACTCCCTACGAAAGTAAGAGACTGGGCAGTCGATGTAAAATACCCCCAATTAAAAGTAGGGGCGCCATTGGTACACTAAGAGAAAACACCATAAGTGTCCGGGGCCCAATACTGTTCAGCAGCCTCCCACCAAGCATAAGGGGAATTACCAAGAGGCCCCTGGCTGCCTTTGTTGCAACCCCTGAATGGGTTACAATGATTATTATGTATATATAATGTATATTATCTTTTCATATAATTTTATATTGCTTATATTTGCGATAATAGCTAAATCGTAAATGTATGACTTTATATTATTATTTGACTGTTATATTGTTATTTAGCTTATGTTGTTAGGATGTATATAAAATGTGCTCAGTTAGGCTTGATTGTCAAACGACTGTAATTATCGCTTGTCGCTCGTTATACTGCCGGCTTCTGAGCTGCAGTTGTCCACGTAGCTATCACGTGATCGAGGGGGGGGTGTCCTCACCTCTCGTGAAGTAGTCAGTCTGCTGGAGACTCGCTTGCTGGTTGGACAGATTGTCTGTCTCATTATTCTTGTTAGTTCTGTAGAACTTTGTTCACAGAACATTGTAAAGACTTAGTGATTTTCGACGTTGTACTGAGGTTGTGTGTCACAGACACTCTGAGTATCTCAGGTCCTTAGCTATAGCTTCTGACCTAATTTTGTACTGGTTCCAGTGTATTGTCACAGTCACAGTTTCTCCTATGCTGAACATAGTATTATGGGAGCTTTGTAACTTTTGTGGAGGATCTGCTGATGGTCCCTACTTAGTGTCGTTATATTATCTCCTTGTTCCTGATTCTGTGTCGCAGTCGCTTGATATTGCATTGCTATTGGGCTTAGCATTCTTTGTTGTTCAAGCAGACTGTTCGGGTTGCCAGTCGGTCTAGAAGTTAGTTTATTTGAGGACTTTGTCAGTCACTTGTTTAAGTCTTATTCGAGTCTTGAGACATAGCTAACTACTTAAGAGCACTTACACGCATACACACACTTACTTGTACATATTTGTAATATCTTATTAAATGTTAATGTACCTGACGGTACTTAAGAATTATAAATGTGATATGTGCTTTCAGCACAATAATATTGAACTCGAGAGATTGATTTTATTTTGATTGCTGTGATTTAATTTACTTTGATAATATACCTCTAGACAACTTATAGACTTAATAAATTTATTAAATTTTAATTTCTCTAGTTAGTAGCCTACCAGTTGTAATCCTAAAGCACTATTGAACCATACTGAATTTTAATGGATAATTGGAAAAGGATACTGACTACTTGTTACGAAAACCCAGTAACAGGCTGGATGCTAGAAGGGCAGTCCTTTCTAGTATTCACTGGAGATCTCTAAGCTTTTAGAATCGCGTTTTTTTGTAACAGCCTTCAAGAGGGAGCTGGACAGATACCTTGTCAGTGCCGGATCAGCCGGGCTGTGGTTCGTACGTTGGACTGCGTGCAGACAGCAGTAACAGCCTGGTTGATCAGACCCTGATCCACCCGGAGGCCTGGTCGTGGACCGGGCCGCGGGGGCGTTGATCCCCGGAATAACCTCCAGGTAGACTCCAGATATGTTGAGTTACGTGTGGCACGACCCAACAGTTTGGTCAATGAGGCCAGGCAGGAAGAACAACGGCCCTGAAACCACTTGAACCGAAGACGACTCACCGTGCCCTTGACACAGGGTTGTAAGCGGTACTACACTTGACACGAATGCTCACCGTGTCTCTGTCATAGGCTGTAAAGGGTACATCACTTGTAAAAAAATCCGACATTCCTTGGGAAGCCACTGCCGGGTCCCCACACACAGAAGACCCGGGCCAGGACCCGTCCTGGCTAACCTATATCAATGAATGATGAGGCCACCAACCGCAAGACCTGGTCTGGGACAAACAATCCTGTAGGTTCTAGAATTATAGTTTGCAAGTTCACGAGACTTGATACTCGTCATAACCTTCACGTAGAATTCTTGACACATAACACTCTTCCCTCATTTACTGAACTATGGCACATATTCAGATGAGTATCACGAGGTAGTGTGGCTGTCTCCAGACTCACCAATGATGACACAGTATTATTATTATAATAAAAAAGCGCTAAACCTACAAGGGTTTGATGACACATTAGTGTTATTCACTTAATGTACCCATGGCGTCCCCTGACTTTCACTGCATCTATTTTAGTACGTAAAACGGAATGAAAATGCAAGACTGAAATATAAATATTATTTTTGCAACATTGCGTGTCGGATAAACCTCGCGAACAAGAGTTACTAAACCAGTAGTTCCACACTGTATAAACAATCGTACTGTTAAGAATTTATATGGTAAAACTGCTAACCTTGAGAATGTCCAGAGAACACTCAGTGTCGTATAGTCTAGCAGACACCTGTTGTAATGGAAGCTCCTAGATTACCTGCAAAGTAGCATGACTGCAGATAAATGGTTCAGAGAACAGACAATCTTTTCAAGATTGATGGGTTCATAACGTCGACCGCAGGCTGAGGGACTGATTACCTCAAACTCCTGAGCTTCACCATTCTTCTTTATATTGGACTGATGAAGCCACTGTCTGGCGAAAAGTTTCTTTAGTAAAGATACCCAAGTGTTGCACATGTGTAATTCATGAAGATAATATGAAGGAAGAGTCCACTGAGGCTCAGTAGTAACAAGTCAGTGACCCCCCCCCCTCCCTTGTAACAGAGAGAAGAGGAAGAGAGCATCACCGTAAGTGTAATATAAGATTTTATTTGGATTTTTAACTCCGGAGGGTCAGCCACCCAGGAGAACCCAAGAAAGTCAGTGCATCATCGAGGACTGTGTCTTATTTCAATTGGGGTCCTCAATCTTGTCCCCCAGGATGCCACCCACACCAGTCAACTAACACCTAGGTACCTACTTATTTTCTATGTGAACGGGACAACAGGTGTAACGAAACACGCCCAATGTTTCTACCCTTGCCGAGGATGGAACCATAGACACTCAGTGTAAAGCGAGAGCGTTACCTCCCAGGCCACGGGCCAAACTTGCAGCCCATTAAGGTCTGGATGGTCAAGAGAGAACAGGGGAAGTGGGTCACCGTAACTGGTGACCAGCACATACACACCAGCCACAGTGAGTCACCAAGTCCACCGTACATTGGGCCTCCTCGCTTTCCCTTCTCCTTTGCTACCATCACCAAAATTTAATTACCGCGTGTATAAAAACTATCCTCGCCTGATCAGCAAGACTACCAGTGCCTTCTATCACCATGCCTTCCAGTGTAACACCACATACCAAATGACCTGCAACTTAACAGTACAGTCGTATTTAGAAACATGCAATGGCTCTAGTTATACAGACCTTGATTCTTAATTGAAGAGGCATGACGCACCTCTGTTTACTGAATATATGTTAAGTGAAGGCACTCATCACAGTAAGATGTTTGATAGAATGGAATCAAACTCCATCTCCGAGGTTACGAACTTTCTCAACAGTGAATACTCACCCTAACACAAAATACTCACCCTAACACAAAATACTCACCCTAACACAAAATACTCACCCTAACACAAAATACTCACCCTAACACAAAATACTCACCCTAACAAAATACTCAACCTAACACAAAATACTCACCCTAACACAAAATACTCACCCTAACACAAAATACTCAACCTAACACAAAATACTCAACCTAACACAAAATACTCACCCTAACACAAAATACTCAACCTAACACAAAATACTCACCCTAACACAAAATACTCACCCTAACACAAAATACTCAACCTAACACAAAATACTCACCCTAACACAAAATACTCACCCTAACACAAAATACTCAACCTAACACAAAATACTCACCCTAACACAAAATACTCACCCTAACACAAAATACTCAACCTAACACAAAATACTCACCCTAACACAAAATACTCACCCTAACACAAAATACTCAACCTAACACAAAATACTCACCCTAACACAAAATACTCACCCTAACACAAAATACTCACCCTAACACAAAATACTCACCCTAACACAAAATACTCACCCTAACACAAAATACTCACCCTAACACAAAATACTCAACCTAACACAAAATACTCACCCTAACACAAAATACTCACCCTAACACAAAATACTCACCTAACTAACCCTACACAAAATACTCAAACACTACTCACCCTAACACAAAATACTCAACCTAACACAAAATACTCACCCTAACACAAAATACTCAACCTAATCCAAAGTACTGAAGCAAAAATGTTCCAAGGTTTCTTAACACCCCTTAAAAGTTAAGAAAGTTACCAGTAAGCTGCCAGAAGCAACAGCCTGACTGAACAAGCACTCAACAGAGGAATCCTCTGGTCCCTGCCCAGAGCTGCGAGAGGGCAGAAGAGCTCTTCGAAGACCGGTCACATGTATATCAATCTTCGATATACCTTTGCGAAGTTTCAAGAGTTTTCCCTCACACCCTCAGCCCGGGCTTGTGTTACGCCTGATCAGCCAGGTTGTTGCTGCCCATGCCAGTGCAGTCACCACCTTACCCACCAGACCATCAGTCAACCAGAAGGCCTGGTCTGAGACCAGACCACAGGGACAACGACCACCGACAGCCATCAACAGGTAGTCAAGATGTGTGAAATAAACGAGGTAGGATAACACCTGCAGTAACTCAGCCATACAACCTTAACACCTGCAATATATATAACACCTTCAGTATATATAACCCCTGTAGTATATATAACAGTTTCGAGAAGTGAGAATGAGAGAGGGGAAAGGAAAAAGACAGAGAAAAGGAGAAAGGGGGAGAGAGAGTGGGGAGGAGAGAGCTAGTGTGAGTACTGTACATATACCAAGTGTGCATGCGCACACACCACGTATATACACTTCACGTGTATGTACATACACCTCGTGATAGATCACTGCCAATGCGTTAAAGTAACACTGGATGTGTAAAGTAAAAGGACACAAGTGTAGCTAATGTGACATTTTACTGATGCAACGTTTCGCTCTCCAGGAGCGTTGTCAAGCCGATACGTATCGGCTTGAACATTAAAATGGTATAAAATACCGACAGATTGTTAGGTAAGACACATATGCAACAGTTAGGTATCTTTATTTCGAAACGTTTCGCCTACACAGTAGGCTTCTTCAGTCGAGTACAGAAAAGTTGATAGAAGCAGAAGAGACTTGAAGAAGATGTAATCAGTCCATCACCCTTGAAGTTTTGAGGTGGTCAGTCCCTCAGTCTGGAGAAGAGCATTGTTCCAAAGTTTGACCTAACTGTTGCATATGTGTCTTACCTAACACGTATCGGCTTGACAAAGCTCCTGGAGAGCGAAACGTTGCCACAATAAAATCACATTAGTTGCACTTGTGTCCTTTTACTTTACATATTGTCGGTAATTCTACCAACATTATTACAACACTGGATGTACAGACTTGTTACTTTTCACCTCACTGTGAACCTCACTCACGCGTGTCCACTAAGTCATGACAGACATGTGGTAGCCCACAACAGTACAACCAGCCAGGTGACACTGGTACAACCAGCCAGGTGACACTGGTACAACCAGCCAGGTAACACTGGTACAACCAGTCAGGTGACACTGGCACAACCAGCCAGGTAACACTGGCACAACCAGCCAGGTAACACTGGTACAACCAGCCAGGTGACACTGGTACAACCAGCCAGGTGACACTGGTACAACCAGCCAGGTGACACTGGTACAACCAGCCAGGTGACACTGGTACAACCAGCCAGGTGACACTGATATAACCAGCCAGGTGACACTGGTACAACCAGCCAGGTGACACTGGTATAACCAGCCAGGTGACACTGGTA
>NC_091311.1:44954836-45229836 GCF_038502225.1 Cherax quadricarinatus
AAAGGGTTAACAGGAGTACGTCTGGATTTATATCCACAATTTACTTATCTGTTACGAGCAAATTTAGGAAATGTCAGGCGTGGTACGAAGTACAGGACTTGGGCCAGCTGGGGGACCAGCTGAGGGTCACAGCTGAAAGTCACAGTTGAAGGTCACAGCTGCGGGTCACAGCTTTCATTTGGTTACTTGACCTAATTTCTCCAATGTAAATATGTAGTGAGAACTTCTTGTCAAACAATCATTCAAGACATTGTCGACTGATTTTTTTTTTCTTGACAGAGATAAAGAGATTGATGTCTTCAGGATACAGAGTGAAACAGGTGTAATAAAAAAGACATGTGCAACACCTGATTATCTTCGAGAAATGTCTCGCTGGCGCTGTTTTTTTTTTCAGTGTTGTGATAATGTTGGTAGATTTACCGACAATACGAGTGTGTTTGATAAAACTACACATGTGCAACTGATGCGACGTTTTATTGCAGACATGTTTCGCTTCTGGAGAGTGAAACTTTAGACTAATACAGAGGCATGATGTGATAGTGGAGTGATGCAGCAATTGTGGGCCAGTAGACCTCCTGCAGTGTTCCTCCATTCTTACATTCTTAGTGAAGTGATGCAGTAGTACTGGAGGTCACAGCCAGGGTGTTGCTTGCCGCCTAGTATGGCTGTAATTACAAGGCGCTCGTTCCTTTAACTTGGACTGAAAAGTCTTCAGTCCTTGAACCTTGATTAACTTTTTTTATGAATAGTGTTGAGTCCCTTGTCCTTGGTGAATGTAGCTGAGAGGCTTGAGGATGGCGGCTTTTACATTAGTCTTAGAAAGAGGTGGTGGGGTGCAGCAGTCGAAGACATCACTACAGGTGAGCGGGGTCTGCTGACAGAAGTCATGCCTTATAAGGTGGGCCAGATGTTAGCAACGGAATTACAGAAGACATCCGCTGTATGAAGGTGTTGCTGTGTCAGATATGTATCATTACATCAACCGTACACTATACCAACACGCTGATGTGTAAGACATGTGCATCACCTGTGTCCACACGTGTCTTATTCATCCACCTGTCAGCATTGTATATACGTATATACCTGTGATCTATCTACCCATCTCTCTCTCCCCTATTATAAAAAGAGAGGGACGCACACCTGGTGACTATTTTAAGCCTCCCACAGTAATACCCACTGAAGCAACACCCATGTTCTGTAACACCACCATATAAACACAACGATGAAAAATATGCAGGAAGCAGACGAAATGGAATGAGAATTAAGAGACAGTTAACAACTTACAGAAGAATAACAAATCACGAAGGAGAGTCTGAGGGGGGTAAGAGAGAGGAGTGGGAGGGAAGGCGGTGGAAGACAAACACAAATCGATAAAAAGATGAGGTAGACAGCACAAGAAGGTACAGATGTGGAGACAGCGACGCGAGGAAAGTTTCTATAACAGCATTTACGACAACTTAGAGTAATAAAGATACTCAGATAAGTAAAAAGGGAGAGAAACGTAAGGCGAATAAAATGGTGGTAGGAATATAAGACAGGAGATGCAGGAAGTTGTATTGTTGTTCTTTTACTGATAAGGTCACATATTACAGATGATATACAAAACAGACAAGATGACGAATGGACGTTGCGTGCAACAATTACGTACCTTTACTTACGAAACGTTTCTGCAATAATGCGCGCGAAATGTGGCAGGTGAATCTTGGTCATCATACAAAGATCTGAGAGGGACAGCGAGGCTAGTGATGACATTCAAAAATAAAGTAATAAGAACAGTACTACACAGGTATAAGACTCCCATTAACTACGACCCCAGGAACCACGATCCCCATTAACTACGACCCCAGGAACCACGATCCCCATTAACTACGACCCCAGGAACCACGATCCCCATTAACTACGACCCCAGGAACCACGATCCCCATTAACTACGACCCCAGGAACCACGATCCCCATTAACTACGACCCCAGGAACCACGATCCCCATTAACTACGACCCCAGGAACCACGATCCCCATTAACTACGACCCCAGGAACCACGATCCCCATTAACTACGACCCCAGGAACCACGATCCCCATTAACAACGACCCCAGGAACCACGATCCCCATTAACAACGACCCCAGGAACCAGGATCCCCAGAACTACTACCCCAGGAACCACGATCCCCATTAACAACGACCCCAGGAACCACGATCCCCATTAACTACGACCCCAGGAACCACGATCCCCATTAACTACGACCCCAGGAACCACGATACCATTAACAACGACCCCAGGAACCACGATCCCCATTAACTACGACCCCAGGAACCACGATACCCATTAACTACGACCCCAGGAACCACGATCCCCATTAACTACGACCCAAGGAACCACGATCCCCATTAACTACGACCCCAGGAACCACGATCCCCATTAACGACCCCAGGAACCACGATCCCCATTAACTACGACCCCAGGAACCACGATCCCCAGAACTACTACCCCAGGAACCACGATCCCCAGAACTACCACCCCAGGAACCACGATCCCCATTAACAACGACCCCAGGAACCACGATCCCCATTAACTACGACCCCAGGAACCACGATCCCCATTAACTACGACCCAAGGAACCACGATCCCCATTAACTACGACCCCAGGAACCACGATCCCAATTAACAACGACCCCAGGAACCACGATCCCCATTAACTACGACCCCAGGAACCACGATCCCCATTAACTACGATGCCAGGAACCACGATCCCCAGAACTACCCCAGGAACCACGATCCCCAGAACTACTACCCCAGGAACCACGATCCCCATTAACAACGACCCCAGGAACCACGATCCCCAGAACTACTACCCCAGGAACCACGATCCCCAGAACTACTACCCCAGGAACCACGATCCCCAGAACTACTACCCCAGGAACCACGATCCCCATTAACAACGACCCCAGGAACCACGATCCCCATTAACTACGACCCCAGGAACCACGATCCCCAATAACGACCCCAGGAACCACTATCCCCATTAACTACGACCCCAGGAACCACGATCCCCAGAACTACTACCCCAGGAACCACGATCCCCAGAACTACTACCCCAGGAACCACTATCCCCATTAACTACGACCCCAGGAACCACGATCCCCATTAACAACGACCCCAGGAACCACGATCCCCATTAACAACGACCCCAGGAACCACGATCCCCATTAACTACGACCCCAGGAACCACGATCCCCAATAACTACGGCCCCAGGAACCACGATCCCCATTAACTACGACCCCAGGAACCACGATCCCCATTAACGACCCCAGGAACCACGATCCCCATTAACTACGACCCCAGGAACCACGATCCCCATTAACTACGACCCCATGAACCACGATCCCCATTAACTACGACCCCAGGAACCACGATCCCCAGAACTACCCCAGGAACCACGATCCCCAGAACTACTACCCCAGGAACCACGATCCCCAGAACTACTACCCCAGTAACCACGATCCCCATTAACAACGACCCCAGGAACCACGATCCCCATTAACTACGACCCCAGGAACCACGATCCCCATTAACTACGACCCCAGGAACCACGATCCCCATTAACTACGACCCCAGGAACCACGATCCCCATTAACTACGACCCCAGGAACCACGATCCCCATTAACTACGACCCCAGGAACCACGATCCCAATTAACTACGACCCCAGGAACCACGATCCCCATTAACGACCCCAGGAACCACGATCCCCATTAACAACGAGCCCAGGAAATACGATCCCCATTAACTACGACCCCAAAAACCACGATCCCCAGAACTACCCCAGGAACCACGATCAACAGAACTACTACCCCAGGAACCACGATATCCAGAACTACTACCCCAGGAACCACGATCCCCATTAACAACGACCCCAGGAACCACGATCCCCATTAACAACGACCCCAGGAACCACGATCCCCATTAACTACGACCCCAGGAACCACGATCCCCATTAACGACCCCAGGAACCACGATCCCCATTAACAACGACCCCAGGAACCACGATCCCCATTAACAACGACCCCAGGAACCACGATCCCCATTAACTACGAACCTAGGAACCACGATCCCCATTAACTACGACCCCAGGAACCACGACCCCCAGAACTACCCCAGGAACCACGATCCCCATTAACTACGACCCCAGGAACCACGACCCCCAGAACTACCCCAGGAACCACGATCCCCATTAACAACGACCCCAGGAACCACGATCGCCATTAACAACGACCCCAGGAACCACGATCCCCATTAATAACGACCCCAGAAACCACGATCCCCATTAACGACCCCAGGAACCACGATCCCCATTAACGACCCCAGGAACCACGATCCCCATTAACAACGACCCCAGGAACCACGATGCCCATTAACTACGACCCCAGGAACCACGATCCCCATTAACAACGACCCCAGGAACCACGATGCCCATTAACTACGACCCCAGGAACCACGATCCCAATTAACTACGACCCCAGGAACCACGATCCCCATTAACAACGACCCCAGGAACCACGATCCCCAATAACAACGACCCCAGGAACCACGATCCCCTTTAACTACGACCCCAGGAACCACGATCCCCATTAACTACGACCCCAGGAACCACGATCCCCATTAACAACGACCCCAGGAACCACGATCCCCATTAACTACGATCCCAGGAACCACGATCCCCATTAACTACGACCCCAGGAACCACGATCCCCATTAACTACGACCCCAGGAACCACGATCCCCATTAACTACGACCCCAGGAACCACGATCCCCATTAACGACCCCAGGAACCACGATCCCCATTAACTACGACCACAGGAACCACGATCCCCATTAACAACGACCTCAATAACCACGATTCCCATTAACTACACCAGGAACCAGGATCTCCATTAACAACGACCCCAGGAATCACGATCCATATTAACTACCCCAGGAACCAAGACATATATACATGTGCCGAATAGGTAAAACTTGCGATTCTGGTTTAAATAGCAACGCTCTTCTTGCCGAATAAGGTAAGCGAAAATTTGTGTGTGCAATAATTTCGCAAAAATCTTTCTGAACCTAACGAAAAAAAAATATATTTCACTGTGTTTATTTATCAAATTATTGTAAACTTGTTATAATATGATTAGGTAAATTTTCTTAAGACACTCTTGGTACAAAATTGTTAATTTTTACGTTAAAATAAATGAAAGAAATATATCTTTAAACGTGTAAGAGAAAATTTTAGAAAGGATTTAATTTTAAAAATAGTTTTTTCCTAATTGACCAATTTAACCCATTCGGCACACACATGCAAAACAACCACGAGGGGAGTTGAATAATACCTCTAGGCCTTTCGTGTTACAATTACATCAGGAGCTTGCAATGACTGCAACACGAAAGGCCTAGAGCTATCATTCAACTCCCCCCGTGGTTATTTTGCATCTTGTATCGCTTGTTCGCGATTTTTGCAGCTCTAGTAACAAAACCCCGCGCTTAAACCAAAAACAAAGTCAATAAAAAGAGAGCAGAAAGAAAAAAGTGAGCACGAGCGAGGTTCAAGAGCACGCGTGACCTACCAACACAATTACAGACAATCTACAATGCAATTCAGCTGTGCACTCTTGTGATTGCCAACGGGATGAGGGAAAGTAAGAGCGGAGTTATTCCACACAAAGTAAGAGCGGAGTTATTCCCCACAAAGTAAGAGCGGAGTTATTCCCCACAAAGTAAGAGCGGAGTTATTCCCCACAAAGTAAGAGCGGAGTTATTCCCCACAAAGTAAGAGCAGAGTTATTCACCACGAAGCCACAATACCCAGGATCCGTGACGGTGTGTACTATTGGCATTGATTTACGCAAGCAAGCGCCGGGAGGCTCAGAACTTTGTTTACTTAAAAAACAACTGAGTATGTCAGAAGTATGCTGCTACCTTACTGGAGGTTCAGAAGTATGCTGCTACCTTACTGGAGGTTCAGGAGTATGCTGCTACCTTACTGGAGGTTCAGGAGTATGCTGCTACCTTACTGGAGGTTCAGGAGTATGCTGCTACCTTACTGGAGGTTCAGGAGTATGTTGCTACCTTACTGGAGGTTCAGGAGTATGCTGCTACCTTACTGGAGGTTCAGGAGTATGCTGCTACCTTACTGGAGGTTCAGGAGTATGCTGCTACCTTACTGGAGGTTCAGAAGTATGTTGCTACCTTACTGGAGGTTCAGGAGTATGCTGCTACCTTACTGGAGGTTCAGGAGTATGCTGCTACCTTACTGGAGGCTCAGGATTATGCTGCTACCTTACTGGAGGTTCAGGAGTATGCTGCTACCTTACTGGAGGTTCAGGAGTATGTTGCTACCTTACTGGAGGTTCAGGAGTATGCTGCTACCTTACTGGAGGTTCAGGAGTATGCTGCTACCTTACTGGAGGTTCAGAAGTATGTTGCTACCTTACTGGAGGTTCAGGAGTATGCTGCTACCTTACTGGAGGTTCAGGAGTATGCTGCTACCTTACTGGAGGCTCAGGATTATGCTGCTACCTTACTGGAGGCTCAGGATTATGCTGCTACCTTACTGGAGGTTCACGAGTATGCTGCTACCTTACTGGAGGTTCAGGAGTATGCTGCTACCTTACTGGACGTTCAGAAGTATGATGCTACCTTACTGGAGGTCCAGAAGTATGCTGCTACCTTACTGGAGGTTCAGAAGTATGCTGCTACCTTACTGGAGGTTCAGAAGTATGCTGCTACCTTACTGGAGGTTCAGAAGTATGCTGCTACCTTACTGGAGGTTCAGGAGTATGCTGCTACCTTACTGGAGGTTCAGGAGAATGCTGCTACCTTACTGGAGGTTCAGGAGTATGCTGCTACCTTACTGGAGGTTCAGGAGTATGCTGCTACCTTACTGGAGGTTCAGAAGTATGCTGCTACCTTACTGGAGGTTCAGGAGTATCCTGCTACCTTACTGGAGGCTCAGGAGTATGCTGCTACCTTACTGGAGGTTCAGGAGTATGCTGCTACCTTACTGGAGGTTCAGGAGTATGCTGCTACCTTACTGGAGGTTCAGGAGTATGCTGCTACCTTACTGGAGGTTCAGGAGTATGCTGCTACCTTACTGGAGGTTCAGAAGTATGCTGCTACCTTACTGGAGGCTCAGGATTATGCTGCTACCTTACTGGAGGTTCAGGAGTATGCTGCTACCTTACTGGAGGTTCAGGAGTATGCTGCTACCTTACTGGAGGTTCAGGAGTATGCTGCTACCTTACTGGAGGTTCAGAAGTATGCTGCTACCTTACTGGAGGTTCAGGAGTATGCTGCTACCTTACTGGAGGTTCAGGAGTATGCTGCTACCTTACTGGAGGTTCAGAAGTATGCTGCTACCTTACTGGAGGTTCAGAAGTATGCTGCTACCTTACTGGAGGTTCAGAAGTATGCTGCTACCTTACTGGAGGTTCAGGAGTATGCTGCTACCTTACTGGAGGTTCAGGAGTATGCTGCTACCTTACTGGAGGTTCAGGAGTATGCTGCTACCTTACTGGAGGTTCAGGAGTATGCTGCTACCTTACTGGAGGTCCCGAAGTATGCTGCTACCTTACTGAAGGTTCAGGAGTATGCTGCTACCTTACTGGAGGTTCAGAATTTTGCTGCTACCTTACTGGAAGCTCAGAATTTTGCTGCTACCTTACTGGAAGCTCAGGAAAGAGCATTACTTGCTACTCCAGATTCTTGTTCAACTTGCTATCTGTCCAACTTATTGCTTGTTCGACTGACTTCTTACTCAGCCAGACTCTTGCTGTTGACCACAAACTCTTATGTAAAGTTTGTTTTAAAGCTAAATCTGCTGAGCACACTTCTTTCCCCTCACGGCATACTCATCACTTACATTCTATCTAATGTAGAGCTGTAGAGACGAGGTAAAGCTGGAAGGAGGAAGAGATTTGTAATTGGGGAAAGGAAGCAAGGTGACAAGTATATTCTCCATCAAGTAACTGGGAGCAGCAGCCAGAGATACAACGGGTGGCGGAAAGACGATGGATGGTAGAGCCACTTAAGAGAAAACTGGTGTGAAGGTTAACTGTTGTGGTGGTGGGTATCACACTGCCAGCACCCACACACTGCTGACCTGGAAAACAGAACACAAGCCTAGGCGCGCGCACACGCACACATATGGTGAAAAGGCGGGGCCAGGAGCTGAGTCTCTGCAACCACAATTAGGTGAATTAGGTGAGCACACACACACACACACACACACACACACACACACACACACACACACACACACACACACACACACACACACACACGACAGAGACAGGATGTTCCAGAGAGGGGACACAGCAACAAGGGGTCACAGTTGGAAGTTAAAGACTCAGATGAATCGCGGGGATGTTAGGAAATCTTTCTTCAGTTACTGAGTTGTCGGGAAGTGGAACAGTCTGGGAAGTGATGTAGTGGAGGCAGGATCCATACACAGCTTTAAGAAGAGGTATGATAAAGCTCATGGAGCGGGAAGTGACCTAGTAGCGGCCAGCGAAGACGCGGGACCAGGAGCTGTGACTCGACCTCTGCAACCACAACTAGGCGAGTACACACACACACACACGTTAATTATCGGGTCATGTCAGGTTCTGGTGCTGAAGGAACAATAATCAAGAGTAAAAACACTATACAATACTGGACTAAAACACTATACAAAGTTTCAAGAATGGATATGATCGAGTCCTGGAGGCCAGAAATCAGTAAAAACAGCCATTAAGTGTTGAGAGGCTGGGCCAAGAACTACGACTCGACCCCCGGTAAGCACAGTAAGTGGAATACATCTTTCAACGGTACATTCTTCTGTCATATTATCAATGGTGTCAATACTGACTGACAAGTGGCAGAGTAAGACGTATACAACACTAAGAATCTTTACTGACAAAACGTCAATATTCGTAGTGTTGCATACTTGTTATACATTATAAAGGGCACTATAATGAAACTATAATGTTGTCTAGTTCACTTTCCTTCTATTGTCTAATGTAAGGAACGCTGGGCAGGTGTGTGTCTCAGTGTATAGGAACATTTTCTTATGGTAACGATGGCAGCCATCTTGGATTATCGTATTCATAAGGTATCCGTATCCTACTACCATCCCTCTCAACATGCAAGTACAAAAAGGCGACTTCCTTTACCTAAAAAAAAAATGTAGGTAGCAATATATTTGATTAAAATATTCAATATTTATGTGGAGCCATATGTCAGAGCGTTCATTGGGTGATCGGCGACCACCTTGGCAGCCATCTTGGATTTCCCAGATTCCTCCAGGGTGACAGTGTGTCACTCGCTGGACACCACAGAGGTTCAACGTAAGAACAATTACGCAACATATAATTCCAGGAGAACCCAGCTTGGTGTTGTGGGGGCTGGTAAGAGCCAGCAGGGAGATGGTGGTGGTGTCAGCAGGTGACGACAACACTAGGCTACTTCAAAGTCAGGACCAGCACACACCCACATCCACCTGTGTGTGTCTTGTGGCGAGTCCTGAATACTAACAACCCGGTTATAACCCTTCCCCACTCCTAACACTGACGTTTTTCCCTCACTCCCACTCCTAACTACGACACTTCCCTCACTCCTAACTAAGACACTTCCCTCACTCCCACTCCCAATTACGACACCCTCCTCCCACCACCCCAGCAAAACAACCCTCTCCCATCCCATCCAAAACAATGACAACCTCCCACTCCCAACCCAACAGCCAACACCCCACACCTGTGCCTCACCCAAACACCTGTCACTGATGCATCACTCCCACACCGAAATGAATGAACTGAACCCCCTTCTCTCTCCTATGTTCAACACACACTGCTGAGCAAGCCCTGGAATACTTAGCGATATTCTCAACGCCCTACTGAAGTCTCCCGACCCAAACTGAAAGCTTCCATTGTCTGTTGCAAGAAACCAACCCTGGAGGTTACCTGGAGGTTATTCCGGGGATCAACGCCCCCGCGGCCCGGTCCATGACCAGGCCTCCCGATGGATCAGGGTCTGATCAACTAGGCTGTTACTGCTGGCCGCACGCAGTCCAACGTACGAGCCACAGCCCGGCTGATCCGGCACTGACTTTAGGTATCTGTCCAGCTCTCTCTTGAAGGCAGCCAGGGGTTTATTGGCAATTCCCCTAATGCTTGATGGGAGGCTGTTGAACAGTCTTGGGCCCCGGACATTTATGGTGTTTTCCCTTAGTGTACCAATGGCGCCCCTACTTTTTATTGGGAGCATTTTGCATCGCCTGCCCAGTCTTTTACTTTCGTAGGGAGTGATTTCTGTGTGCAGACTTGGGACCATTCCTTCCAAGATTTTCCAAGTGTAGATTATGATACATCTCTCCCTCCTGCGTTCCAACGAGTACAAGTCAAGTGCTTCCAAGCGTTCCCAGTAGTTAAGGTGCTTGACAGAACTTATACGTGCAGTAAAGAATCTCTGTAAACTCTAGATCTGCGATTTCACCTGCTTTGAATGGAGATGTTAATGTACAGCAGTATTCCAGCCTAGAGAGAACAAGTGATTTGAAAAGGATCATCATTGGCTTGGCATCTCTCGTTTTGAATGTTCTCATTATCCATCCTTTGCACGTGCGATCGTGGCACTGTTGTGATCCTTGAAAGTGAGATCCTCAGACATTACTACTCCCAGGTCCCTTACATTATTTTTCCGCTCTATTGTATGGCCAGAGTCTGTAGTATACTCTGTTCTAGTTATTATCTCCTCCAGTTTTCCATAACGGAGTAGTTGGAATTTGTCCTCATTGAACATCATATTGTTTACCGTTGCCCACTGGAAAACTTTGTTTATATCTTCTTGGAGGTTAACCGCGTCCTCAGCAGATGACAGCCTCATGCAGATCCTAGTATCATCCGCAAAGGATGATACGGTGCTGTGATGTATATCTCTATGTCTGATATGAAGATAAGGAATAAGATGGGGGCGAGTACTGTGCCTTGTGGAACAGAGCTCTTCACTATGGCAGCCTCCGATTTAACTCTGTTGGCCACTACTCTTTGTGATCGATTTGTTAGGAAGTTGAAGATCCATCTCCCCACTTTCCCAGTTATTCCTTTAGCACGTATTTTATGGGCTATTACGCCATGATCGCATTTGTCAAATGCTTTTGCAAAGTCTGTGTATATTACATCTGCATTCTGATTTTCTTCCAGTGCATCCAAGGCCATATCATAGTGATCCAGTAGTTGTGAGAGGCAGGAGCGACCTGCCCTGAACCCATGTTGCCCTGGATTGTGCAGATTTTGGGAATCCAGGTGATTTGCAATCCTGCTTCTTAGCACTCTTTCAAAGATTTTTATGATGTGGGACGTCAGAGCTATTGGTCTATAGTTCTTAGCTAATGCTTTGCTGCCACCTTTATGGAGTGGGGCTATATCCGTTGTTTTAAGTGACTGTGGAATTTCGCCCATGTCCAAGCTGCTCCTCCATAGTGTACTAAGGGCACGCGAGAGGGGTTTCTTGCAGTTCTTAATGAAAATAGAGTTCCACGAGTCTGGGCCCGGGGCTGAGTGCATAGGCATGTTGTCAATGGCTTTTTCGAAATCTATCGGAGTCAGGGTAATGTCGGAAATCTGGCATACATTTATGGAGTTTTGAGGCTCATTCATGAAGAAATCATTTGGGTCGTCGATCCTCAGACCGATTAGTGGTTCACTAAACACAAGAGTCGTATTGGGATTTCAATATTTCACTCATTTCCTTGTTGTCATCTGTGTAAGTCCCATCCTGTCCGAGTAACGTAATGTGGCAGTGAATATAGTTTTCATTCCCACATGTAATCAATAATAATAATAATACACTACTCGTAATAATATACTACGACTACTACCAATAATAATAATAAACTATTACTAATAATAATTATATTAAAATTACGCGCTAAATCGGTATGAGTACCACATTACTATGTAATTAGCACAGAAAGTTTTAGCGAGTTACTTTACACAATGCTGACTCACTGTGACTTACAATCTGGGGAAAGCGTTATACCTGTAAGGGTTATATAGCGCCTGGGAATTGCGAGGCAGTGAAATTTGATCCGAGGAAGGGAAGCGTGATTCCTCACATCAAGAGCTCTTCTCCAGAAGCAACGTACCTCCCCCCCCCCAAGGGAATGTTATAAGTGGACATTAGAGAGGTCATAGCAGCAGCTAGGAAGGCAGGCAGTAATGAAGGGATATGGAGCTTGAAGCAGGCAGCCAGGGTGAGCTTAAGAGTACACACCATGGGTAAAAATATCTCGCACACTGCTCACTCGCACTCTTAAATGACCCTTGTAGGGTTTTAAGAAACACCCACGAGCTGTGAATCGACCCCTGCAACCACAAATAGGCGAGTACACACACACACACCGGGCCAGGAGCTGTGAATCGACCCATAAGTAGATGAATACAGAGAGAGAGAGAGAGAGAGAGAGAGAGAGAGAGAGAGAGAGAGAGAGAGAGGAAAAGACAGACAACAGGAGACTTTAAATTATAAACCTAGGCAACTTGCAATGGATTGATTCCTACTATCCTGAGGACTGGAAGCATCCCGCGCCTGGAACGCCCCAGGTATTGCCTGGAACGCCTTAATCACTGCCTGGAACGCCTTAATCACTGCCTGGAGCGCCCCAAGCATTGCCTGGAACGCATTACTCACTGCCTGGAATGCCCCAAACACTGCCTGGAGCGATTTAAGCACTGTCTCGAGCGCTCTAATCACTGCTTGGAGATCTCCAAGCACTGCGGGAACGCTCCTAGCACTGCCTGGAGCACTCCAAGCACTGTCTGGAAAACCACAAGCACAGTCTGGAGTTTCTCAGACGTGGAAAGAGAAGCAAGCTAGTCACCAGAATGTCACGGCAGGTAGACGCATACACTTCTTTAGGTTGTAATATTTCTCAATACATCAACAAATTCCTCAAATCAGTTCTGATCAGCCGGATGCGCACGTCAAACTGAGGGCGGTGGGTACCAACAGCCTGATTGATCAGGGCAGCAACCAGGAGGCCTGGTCAGGGACCGGGCTACGGAAGTGGTGACCTTAGGAAAAGACTACAAGTAACCCTACATGACTGTGACTGGTTTCGAGGATTCTTCAACCTCTGCACGCAGATTCATACACACGATGAAGTGAAATCCTGAAAGAACAATGTGAATCAGAGTTTAGCAATTCAATCGATACCGTGAGAGTTGATGACCCAGATATTTTTTTCAATAACTGTGCCCACCCTACATATAGTGTGTATTTGACATCAGCACAAATCCGTCAGATATCGAGACAAATGGATAAAATGCCCATGTACGCAGCACCTGGGACTCATTACTAGAATTTGGGATTTTTAAAGAAATACGAAGTACCATTAACAGGAGCTTTCAGTTTTCTTTAGAGGAACATCTTAGATTCAGGTGAAATTCCAGAGGCCTTCAAGACCTCTGAAATTTCACCTGAAAGGCAGCACAGCTAGAACACAAACTCACAGATCAGTGAGCAGAGACGCCAACTTGATATTCTTATGGTAAATATGACATTCACAACCCACATCAGCATGGATTTAGAGCAGAAACATCATATTTATTACAACAGCTTGATCATGACAAAATTAACGAGGCTTTGGAAAAAAGACAAACGCAGATATGATTTACAGCAGATATGATTTACAGCAGATATGATTTACAGCAGATATGATTTACAGATGCTCTCTTGCTTAAGAGTCTTGTTCAGTATTGACGGCTCCTTTCGGGGCAGGAGAGATACAAGAACTGGGAGATACAGAGAGCCATAACAACATATTAGAAAGAGAGAGGAATTGGAGAATGTGTAAAATAAATACAGTGAAAAACAGAGGCGCCGTGGGCACAACAAGAGAACAGTGCATCAACATCCGTGGGCCCAGACTGTTCAACACATTACTACAAGTTATCAGAAACACTGCCGGAACGAGTGTAAAAGTTTTCAAGAGGAAACAGGATAAGTACCCCCCCTAGTGCCAGATCAACCAGACTGTGATGGATATGTGGGCCAGCGAACCGCTGACAGTAACAGCCTGGGTGATCAGGTTACTTTTTTTTTTAATGCAGCTCAGACCAGGGCTTGGCTGCCGGAGTAGAAAAAAACTCTGGAAAGCCTTGAAAGGTATATCAAAGGTAAAAGCGACCCATAAAACAAGGTTACTAAGGTAATATAATTTAATCCAAATTTCTCTTCGAACCATAAACAACTTTCGTTGCAAATCTGTGATGAGGGAACCTTCAGAAAAAAAAATCTTTGTCATGTGTATGAGAGACGTCATCCTAAGAGAATAATTCCAGCTCCTTAGAAGGAGACCTTGAAGCTGCCGTAGCTGATGAACCTTTAATGGTATACTTGATGGTGTCCTCACTGACCTGCTGAAGTCTCCCAGCTTAAGCTGATACTACTGAAGTCTCCCAGCTCAAGCTGACACTACTGAAGTCTCCCAGCTCAAGCTGACACTACTGAAGTCTCCCAGCTCAAGCTGACACTACTGAAGTCTCCCAGGTCAAGCTGATAGATATAAACACTATGCATGTAACCCATCCTGCCTGGTGGAATATAACACAGGAAACAGCTAGCTTTTATTCCCACTGTGTAACTATCATATAAATTATCAGCACAGTGTTAGCGAGTAAGAAGTCATGCAGCGCCCAGGTCATCACAGTACCGGCCACTACTACTGACCAGCCATGACACTGATCATGTCCTGGTCTTTCCTCATTAATAAACTAACATTCTTCACTACTTTCTCCAGGTAGACCAGCCACAGCACGTTGGTGTTTCCGGTGTAATACCGTCCTAAAAGTTTAGAATTATGTATGAAGCTTAAATAAAAACTTAGACTTTTATTCAAGATAATGAAGTTACCCCTCCCTTCTATGGATCAAATCACATTACCTCATTTCCTTACGGATTTAGCGCTTATCATTTTTAGTGTCAGATCAGCAAAGATGGATGCAATGCGGGCTGCAACAGTCTGGTTGATCAAGCAGTGAACAACGAAAGTAATGCTCAATATTTGTCACAGGTTTGTTACACACAGTGTGTGTGTGTGTCATGGGCTGCCACTGATATTCTCTGCCTTGCCTCAGAATTTTTGCATAGCTCCTGACGACGCACGAGAGCGAAAGATCTAGAGCTAAAGATTTCCATCCCCATGTGACTTGTTCTGCGTTGTTAAGATTGCCTGTTTGTGATTGTATTGCGTATAATACACACACATTATATATATATATATATATATATATATATATATATATATATATATATATATATATATATATATATATATATATATATATATATATATACAGAGAGAGAGAGAGAGAGAGAGAGAGAGAGAGAGAGAGAGAGAGAGAGTAATGAACAATTGTCAATGCTAAAACCCCACATGGAGACAGAAACACAGGGGGTTGATTTATCTATACATTTCCACCTCCTTGGATCCTATTCAAGTATTTTTCTGTGTTGGTTAAGACTGGCATTGTGTGTGAGCAGTCTAGATGGAATTTTCTCAATATATGCTTCAAAACTGTCAAAGTTGTATACATAAAGTTTGCCCTGATGCGCCACAATACCGCCGAGGTCTTCCGGACGCACATCTCAGCCTTGAGTTTATATGAAGAGGATTAATATTATTATAATCAAAGAAAGCGCTAAACCTCGCATGGGCCAGTAGGCCTTCTGCAGTGTTCCTCCATTCTTATGTTCTTAAGTTGGGAAACCTGCATGGTGCGTCTCACCCGTGAAGAGAAAGTGAGCGACGGGTGGTGAGCTCTGACCTCCAAACCTGAGGGTAACGGGGACACTGGACTCTTCCCATGTTACACCTTCCTGATTTTTAAAACGCCTGGAGGTTCGTCAATTTTTGAACGATCTAAGCAGCCTACAGGTAAGCTACCTGTGGCCGATTTCGATTTTTTTTAAACGTTACCACTGTCAGCGATATGTGCTCATCCATATGAGGGGGGGATGGATGGACCTTCAGCGAAAGTCTTGTTGAATGCTGCTGCAGTGTGGGTGGCAGTGTGGGTGGTAAAGCTGGCACCTGCCTGCTGCAGGTCCATATATCTTGGATCTCAATGACATACGACCACCGTCGACAACGGTGAAAAAGGAAGACGTTCCTGAACAAGCTTGTAGAGAGACAAAGTTTCGCTTCGTGCAGAGCACTACACAGAGCGAAACACTGTCTCAGAAAAAGATCCTTGCCCTAACGTATGTCGCGACAGACAGCAACGACAACGTAATTAATTACCCCCGAGTGCCAGGTAACCACTCTTACCTGCCATTATCTCTCACATTCCCTAGATAAGACTCTAGTACCAGGGGTCAACAACACCACACAACTCTCTCAGTCACAGTTTGTGTGTTTAAACAGTTTCTTATTCTAAGAAAAACAATGCAAGTGCGCAAAACTTATTTCTATTCAGGAGGGGTAAGGTGGTAAACTCACAGAGGTATATAAATAACAAAAAGGCACAATACCGTGACTGGAACGATACACAAATAACCCGCACATAAAAGAGAGAAGCTTACGACGACGTTTCGGTCCGACTTGGACCATTGACAAAGTCACAGTGTGACTTTGTCAATGGTCCAAGTCGGACCGAAACGTCGTCGTAAGCTTCTCTCTTTTATGTGCGGGTTATTTGTGTATCACAGAGGTATCACATACCTCTTGAGCAAGCCAAAACACAACACAGTGTTGAGGTGGTGTAAAGACTTGGGCTGCAGCCAGCAACACTGTGTTTGATTGAGGGTAAGTCAACTCCAGTGACAGAATGTGAACTGCAGGGAGACGAGACTGGCCAAAGGCCGGGCACTGGGAGCAGAAAAAAACTAGAAGCTCAAAGGTACACTGTCTTCAGGAGTACTCTAGCAGTGTTCCTTCTCTCGTATCATTTTCTTCTTCATATATACCATTTGTCTATTTTGAACGGATGTTATCACTATCTTTTCTATTGTTTCTTTCAAGTCTTCGACCTTTCAGTAACCAGACCCGCGAATATGGACTGGTTCAATCCATTCATGTATGCCTTTGACGAGTTTCGAGAGCCCCTCTACTCTCGGAGCCCGGCCATGGGCCAGGCTCGTATTATAAGGTTCTCACACGTGTTGAATTTGAGAAATGAAATGCCATTACCATCATTGATGTTGTCTTGGGTTGCTGCCAGCAAGGTATATCAACAGTATGATCTCCCACCATGAAAGGGAGCTCATCAATGAACCAATGTGTGAACTCTTCAATCCCGAGTCTCCCAACCTTAAACGCTAATAGTAATAGCACAATGTTTGAACTGTAGTAGTAATGTGATAGCTCAAGTATGCACTCGACTCTCCCTACGGGATTACTCTGATGAACAAAGTCGTTAGTGCTCTCTTGATGCTCGCTCACTTGTGTAGGGTGATGACAGAAGCAGGGAAGCACTTTGGTTTATCTTTTTTTGTGTGTGTGTATCCCATACCCATCTTGAGGGCGGTAGCCACCTTATACCCATTCTATGGATATAGGGACCCAACGTTTTGTAACGATAGCAGAATTAGTTACATAATACACTGACAGACATAATGGGCCAAGCAGTGTTACACTGGATTAAGCAGGGTTATACACACAAAAAACAGCATGGATTTAGGGATGGAAAATCTATGACAGAATCATAGTGATAAAACAGACAGGACTGGGCGGATGGCATCATCTTCGGCTGCAGGAAAGCACTTGGTACGGTACCACTAAGAGATTAATCGAAAAGCTGGAGGAATAGGCAGGGTTAAGGTTTAATGTTCTAGTGGGCCAGAGAGCCCCTGAATATCATAAGGCAAGGAGTAACATTAAGAGATGAAACATCAGAATGGGAAAAGGTAATGAGTAGGCTTACACACAGATCAATACTAAGATCGTCATTGTTCCTAATCTGCGTGAACGGCCTACGTGAAGAGTTTGAGTTGTGTGTGTCACCGTTTGCGGTTGATGTAACTAATGAGAAGAATAAGAACGTGAAAGGAGAGTGATAACCTCCAGGGAGACTTCTACAGACTATAGACGTGGTCAAGCAAGTGGCTGCTTGAGTACAACCCCAAGAAATGCGTAGTCATGCTAAATGGAGGTGAAGGCAGGTGGACACAGTGCAGCACTGGAGGGGAGGGGAAGCTGCAAATATCAGAGAAAAGGACCTGGAGATAAATATAACGCCAAGCATATCACCAGAAATACACATGCACTGTATGATGTACGACTCTCACAGATGCTGAAAGGTGAAATGACTTGGATGAGGCAGTTGTGGAGACGAACTCGATACACAGTTTCAAGAGTAGATATGATAAGGCTTAAGAAGCCAGAAAGCAGTGATACAGGCCAAAGTTGGCTAGGAGGTGGGGGTCAGGAGCAGTCTCTCGACCCCCGGAAATACAACTCTGTGAGTACTTAACACTTACCAGTGTTGGTCACATTAGTTAAACCTTTGAACTGTGTATAATATATCTGTGTTTCATGCGACACCACAACATCCACGCCAGTTACTAGTGTCTCCTATTAGTGGCTGCGGGGACCATCTTCCCCTTGGCCCGGTCTCACACCAAGTCTCCTAGGTTGGAGAGGTAATATTCCAGGATTAGGAACTATTAACAAGCGCATAAAAAAGTAAAAAGTAAGAGTACATTAAATGTACGTTTAGGCACGTAAAACTTGCCTATCATCTTAGGTGTCCATGAAGCAGAAATTAAATCAGTAATTCTGCCAGAGCGGAAAAAAAATTAACAGGTTTGAAATTCACATTCATTTGAGAAGTCGGTTTAATAACGCCATTCCCTTCCACTTCCACGATTATTATTATTATTGGTATAAACCTTGGTAATAAATACCGACAAGTTGGTTTAGAAAGACACGTAAGCAAACACTAACATATTTATTAGAAAACGTTTCGGTCCTGGGACCTTGATCACTTCTAACATACATGTATGTATAATGTTCGCCATGACCATAGTCCTGGCACGGGTCCCAATCTTGCGATGACCCGTCTTTCTAACATACAGAGGTAGAAAGGCATTATATATAAAGGCGGAGAGTGAGGTGTGACGCACGTGACCTGAGGAATGTCATAAGAACATAAGACCTCACTACGAAACGCAGCCTCACACCTCTAACTTCTACAGCAGGCGTCTACACTATCCCCTGTGGGTTCTGTCCCAAGAAATATGTAGGCGAGACAGGCAGAGATCTTGCAGTCCGCTTGAATGAGCATCGAAATGCCTCTAACAGAGACGATGTAAGGTACGCCTGTGTCCTCCACAGAGACTCCACGGGACATTTGATGAATTGGAATGAGGCACAACTCGTTCTCACCGAACCAGACCTCAGACGCCGACGGTGCCTAGAAGCCTCACTAATCGCCGTCACCGACACTATAGAACGCAACACTGGAAACTACAAAATTTCAAAAGCATTGGCATACATGATACTTAAGCACCACCAACCCAACAACACAGGAGTCACATGATTTCAACGTCTACCCGTCCTCATCATAGGCAGAGGTTGTTTTGATAAGGACCTGCCTCGCATGGGCCAGTAGGCCTTCTACAGTGTTCCTCCATTCTTATGTTCTTATGACATTCCTCAGGTCACGTGCGTCACACCTCACTCTCCGCCTTTATATATAATGCCTTTCTACCTCTGTATGTTAGAAGTGATCAAGGTCCCAGGACCGAAACGTTTTCTAATAAATATGTCATAGTGTTTGCTTACGTGTCTTTCTAAACCAACATTATTATTATTATTTTCACGGGGAAGAACTAAATTCTTAAGGGTCATATAGTGCCTGGGAAGAAAGTACGACGAGAGTACTTAGTGCTTATATTCGTTAATTACATATGTAAATAACCTATGCAATTAACCTATGTTAATTGCACAAGTTCTTTAAATGAAATCACTGCATTAAGTGTCAGTCGGAAGTGTTTTTCTTGATAAGTTCGAAACCTTTAAGCCCAGTTTTGTTTTTTGGGACGTCCCAAAAGCAAAACATCTTCCTAAACGGTGTCAAAGGGGGCATCAGAAAAGATGCTATCTTAACAGAGGGTATCAAAACAGAGGGGTATCAAAACAGAAGGGTATCAAAACAGAAGGGTATCAAAACGAGAGGGGTATCAGAAAAGCAAACATCACGAACCATCAACGCATCTAACATTAATTAACGTCATTTTTAAACTTTACAGAGGTGGCTGGGTAAGCCCGGGGAAGGCCTGGGTCACATGACCCAAGGCTCTGGTCATCACATGACTCAAGACCAGCGTCAGGACGCAGGTCTTGAACCTTACTTAGCCTAAGCCTCTAGGCTGGAATACTGCTGTACATTAACATCTCCATTCAAAGCAGGTGAAATCGCAGATCTAGAGAGTGTACAGAGATCCTTTACTGCACGTATAAGTTCTGTCAAGCACCTTAACTACTGGGAACGCTTGGAAGCACTTGACTTGTACTCGTTGGAACGCAGGAGGGAGAGATACATCATAATCTACACTTGGAAAATCTTGGAAGGAATGGTCCCAAATCTGCACACAGAAATCACTTCCTACGAAAGTAAAAGACTGGGCAGGCGATGCAAAATGCCCCCAATAAAAAGTAGGGGCGCCATTGGTACACTAAGGGAAAGCACCATAAGTGTCCTGGGCCCAAGACTGTTCAACAGCCTCCCATCAAGCATTAGGAGAATTACCAATAAGTCCCTGGCTGCCTTCAAGAGAGAGCTGGACAGATACCTAAAGTCAGTGCCGGATCAGCCGGGCTGTGGCTCGTACGTTGGACTGCGTGCGGCCAGCAGTAACAGCCTAGTTGATCAGGCCCTGATCCATCGGGAGGCCTGGTCATGGACCGGGCCGCGGGGGCGTTGATCCCCGGAATAACCTCCAGGTAACCAGGTAACCTGTGAGCCCGTGTCTCGCAGTGTTCAGATCACACGAGTGTGTCAAGTTTTGTAAGCCAATGCGGTGAATTTGATTTGGCTGAGCAATAATGTGGTTATAGTGGTTAACCAGGGTAATGGCTGTAAGCCAGTGAGAAACAGTTACAGAGGTACAGTTGTACTGGATTAAACGTTAGTGAAGGACGCATCCCTTAACTTCTAACACTGTCTCGCATTCCTTGTCAATCAGTAACTAAGGACATACCTAATATAGCTACACATTATAAATATGAACATATATACGTACGTAATATATACACACATACATTGTGGGGCAACTGGGCCATATTTCTGACTGAAAGAGCAGGTACACAACTAGAAAAACTCTTGACTTTTAATGTGGCCATGTATAGGTATGACCATCCATTAAGCTTGTGTTTATATAATATATATATATATATATATATATATAATATATATATATATATATATATATATATATATATATATATATATATATATATATATATATATATATATATATATATATATATATATATATATATATATATATATATATATATATATATATATATATATATATATATATATATATATTCTCTAAAACTGGACTGGGGACGCTCATCCTCAGAGCATTATTATAAAGGGGAAGCGCTAAACCCGTAGGATTACACAGCGCCTGTGGGGGGAGATGTGGAAGGAATTCAGGCTTAATTCAGGGAACTGGAGCACAGATCCAATTCCCTAGATCAAGAGCCTCTCACCAGCGACAAGGAGCCTTCTCTGAGGGACATCCTCAGAAAAGAGAATAAACGTACTTAAGGGAACTCAAGATTTTTCCCGGAGCTGTTTAATTATTTTCTTCTACCACCCCTATATTTTATATATGTGAACTTACAGACAAAATACATTGAAAAAAAAGAAACACGAACATACCTGGAGGTTACCTGGAGGTTATTCCGGGGATCAACGCCCCCGCGGCATGGTCCATGACCAGGCCTCCCGATGGATCAGGGCCTGATCAACTGCTGGCCGCACGCAGTCCAACGTACGAGCCACAGCCCGGCTGATCCGGCACTGACTTTAGGTATCTGTCCAGCTCTCTCTTGAAGGCAGCCAGGGGTTTATTGGCAATTCCCCTAATGCTTGATGGGAGGCTGTTGAACAGTTTTGGGCCCCGGACACTTATGGTGTTTTCTCTTAGTGTACCAATGGCGCCCCTACTTTTTATTGGCGACATTTTGCATCGCCTGCCCAGTCTTTTACTTTCGTAGGGAGTGATTTCTGTGTGCAGATTTGGGACCATTCCTTCCAAGATTTTCCAAGTGCAGATTATGATATATCTCTCCCTCCTGCGTTCCAAGCGTTACCAGTAGTTAAGGTGCTTGACAGAACTTATACGTGCAGTAAAGGATCTCTGTACACTCTCTAGATCTGCGATTTCACCTGCTTTGAATGGAGATGTTAATGTACAGCAGTATTCCAGCCTAGAGAGAACAAGTGATTTGAAAAGGGTCATCATGGGCTTGGCATCTCTCGTTTTGAAAGTTCTCATTATCCATCCTATCATTTTCTTTGCACGTGCGATCGTGGCACTGTTGTGATCCTTGAAAGTGAGATCCTCAGACATTACTACTCCCAGGTCCCTAACATTATTTTTCTGCTCTATTGTATGGCCGGAGTCAGTAGTATACTCTGTTCTAGTTATTATATGGTACAATATATCAAAGATTATGAATCTCCTCCAGCTCTTCCGCAGCCGGACGCGAGCCCAGTATACATCAAGCATTTCCCCTCTGGATGGCCACGCTGAGACGCTGGTACATGAAAGTGGCTGCCCTTGAGTCCCTGGTGGTGTCGATGAGTCTGGAACCCAGTTCTTTAAGGAAACGTGTGGCGTTTTTTCCTCATGATCCCCATTGTCTCACTGGGACAAACTGATACTGTTGGTTTATGTCTCTGTACTTGCTGATCTTGTACTCCTCCCTGAGATCAGCAGCTCCTCCCTGTCGCCCGAAACTGTGATGGATGTAGGTGTCAGCCAGCGTCGACACGCAGGTGAAGTCCCATGCTATGAGCTTGCCATTCTTCCAAGGTGATCCCGTCGGGGTGAATTGTGGGGTTGTGAGTATTGTTCGCTGCTAGTGATCGGGGCTGTATCTCGGCTGGGCATCCACCTGTAGCAAGGTTTTTCTTTATGATGTTGATTTCAGTGTATCTTGCGTACCAGCCCTTGGTTTTGGAGCGGTTAAGCCCATGTAGACGATATTGGTCGGCTTGTGCATCACCGCAAATACATGTATAGTCCGTGTGAATTGGGGCAGCGAGGAGAGCCACTGCATGGGGAAGTAGAATAGAATTCTTCCTTCGTAAGCCATACGTGTCGTAAGAGGGGACTAAAATACCAGGAGCAAAGGGCTAGTAACTCCTCCTCCTGTATACATTACTGAATTTACCAAGAAACACTTTCGTTTTCCTTTCTGGGCCACCCTGCCTCGGTGGGATACGGTCGGTGTGTTGAAAAAATATATATATACGGCGTGCCATATAGGTAAAACTTGCGATTTTGGCTTAAATATCAAAGTTCTTATTGCCATAATACGGCAAACGAAAATTTGTGTACCTGGAGGTTACCTGGAGGTTATTCCGGGGATCAACGCCCCCGCGGCCCGGTCCATGACCAGGCCTCCCGATGGATCAGGGCCTGATCAACTAGGCTGTTACTGCTGGCCGCACGCAGTCCAACGTACGAGCCACAGCCCGGCTGATCCGGCATATGCCGGATAAGATATGCTGCATAAGTGTCTCAATCTTCAACCGATCCGGCACTGACTTTAGGTATCTGTCCAGCTCTCTCTTGAAGGCAGCCAGGGGTTTATTGGCAATTCCCCTAATGCTTGATGGGAGGCTGTTGAACAGTTTTGGGCCCCGGACACTTATGGTGTTTTCCCTTAGTGTACCAATGGCGCCCCTACTTTTTATTGGGGGCATTTTGCATCGCCTGCCCAGTCTTTTACTTTCGTAGGGAGTGATTTCTGTGTGCAGATTTGGGACCATTCCTTCCAAGATTTTCCAAGTGTAGATTATGATATATCTCTCCCTCCTACGTTCCAACGAGTACAAGTCAAGTGCTTCCAAGCGTTCCCAGTAGTTAAGGTGCTTGACAGAACTTATACGTGCAGTAAAGGATCTCTGTACACTCTCTAGATCTGCGATTTCACCTGCTTTGAATGGAGATGTTAATGTACAGCAGTATTCCAGCCTAGAGAGAACAAGTGATTTGAAAAGGATTATCATGGGCTTGGCATCTCTCGTTTTGCAATAATTTCGCAAAAATCATTCTGAAGCCAACTAAAAAAATATATTTCATTGTGTTTGTTTATTATTAAATTACTGTAAACTTATCTAAAATATATTTAGTTGGATTAGGATAAATTAAATTGAGTGTTATAATAAGGTTAGGTAAGTTTTCTAAGATTCTTTTGGTACAAAATTATTTTTTACATTAACATAAATGAAAAATATATATCTTTACACGTATAAGAGGAAATTTTTGAAGGGGGGAGAGAGAGAGAGAGAGAGAGAGAGAGAGAGAGAGAGAGAGAGAGAGAGAGAGAGAGAGAGAGAGAGAGAGAGAGAGAGAGAGAGAGAGAGAGAGAGACGAGAATGTAAATGAATAAACAGACAAAACAGAGTCGTTTATGACGACTGATACAGAGTTTATAAAATTATATGATTTTGAGGAATATGAGAATAAGTTTACTTTGAAAACATCTGGGGCTGTGGTCAGACTAACCAAAAGAAAGCCATGAAATAGCTTATCTGCCATACATTACTGCTAGGTGAATAGAAGTAGCAGGTGTAAGAGATTTTTCCACCTGTCCAGCACTGACAGAGTTTGAACCCGGTTCCTTGTCGTTGTGAGCCGAACGCTATCGGATACCAGGTACACGCCTCCTCCCGGCGTATATACCCTGTCGTCACCCACGGTATTTATCTTTCTAGTAGTGTGCTACTGAAGCCGTAGTGCGGCTGCTTCCGAGTCATGACAGGGAGAGTGGGAGACGAGAAGCCCTACCTACCTGCCCTCCCTGTTAGTGTCGCCCTGGACCTGACCACCACCTGCACCATGTACGACAACACCCCCTCAAAGCTCTTCCTGGTACACTACATCCGTCTTTGGCACGGCATAAAGCAGTGAAAAGAATCTCACTTCCTTATAACATATTTTTCCTTAAGACGAACGTCTAGGGAACACGCTCGACGTCCCTACTCGTCCCCTGCACCCTAAGGGGCTTTCTGACTTTAGTCTTACGAATGTCTGGACTTGCAATGAGAGTTTCACCTATCCATGGTTGATTTAAACAGTCTCTTAAATTTCAGAAATCTTTCACATACGATCCGCCAGTGATTATTTATATATATATATATATATATATATATATATATATATATATATATATATATATATATATATATATATATATATAGATATATTACTGTTAAACTTGCACATTAAAGGTTTTCTTAGCTGCCTGGCCTTGAGTATGTTACCTGCCCTAACACACCTACACTACCTGTTCAACCTCTGCACATGCTTCATCACCACCGCTTAAAACTACGCCAAACTCACCTGTCTTCCCGGATATTCCTCCACCATCACTTTACACACACACACACTACTATCACTGTATTCCACGAAACACTGCACAAAACACACTCACTACAAATAAAGGAACTTCACCAAGACTGGAGGCTACAAGACGCACTCTACCCTCACCACACACACACACAAACTTGACTGGCGACTCCCAGCTCTAGCAAGAATGTTACACGGCCCCGCGCGGTTGCCTAGCGCATGTGTCCTACTTCCCACCTATATTTATTACCTCCCTACATCACTATAACCGCCATTAATAATCCCTATCAGTAACCGTATATTTTCTTCGTTCAATCAACAGCCATGGAAGAACGGAAGAAGACGAGGAAGGGAGAATTTGAGAGAACATATAAGGAAACCTCCTGGAGGAGTTGCCAGACATCGAACTAGGCTGGTTGCACACTCGTCGACTCGACACCACACTCCCACAAACACACTTTCTTGACATAACAAAAACCAGCAGAACATTTGTTTACCTAACACGGGTCTGCACTGCTCCTGTGTCGTAATACTGATCCTTATACTTACCTCAATTCATATTATAATCGTCATTATTATTATTAGTAGTAGTGTATTAGTAATTGTAGTAGCAAAATAGTAGTAGTAGTACAGTAGTAGTAGTACAGTAGTAGTAGTAGTATAGTTGTAGTAGTACTATAGTTTTAGTAGTAGTAAAGTGTAGTAGTAGAAGTAAATAATAATAATGATAATAAATTATTATTATTATTCATGGGGGAAGAGCTTAACCTGTCAGGGTCATGCAGCGCCTGGGGAAGTGGATGCCATCAGGTTCAACCTAAGGGAAGGGTAGCTCTGGTTTCTTGGATGAAGAACTCTTCACCGGCATCAAAGCAACCCCTCGAGTTTACAAAGTACTGTAAAAGACAGGTTCCAAAATTTGTAAAATGTCAACACATAACAGAGATACACGACAACCTGTAAGATGTCCGGCAGAATAGTGATGACTAGTCATGAAGACACAAGAGTGACCCCTGATCATGCGAACACATTAAAGTGAGCACAGAAGTGTTCATATATCAGGCAAGTTTGCCAACATCTGTATCCAACATTTACTACTGTGTGCTAGTTTACAAAGATACTCTCATAAAAAAAAAAGGCTTGTATGGCATCTCGTATTATTATTATTATAATAAAAAAAAAAAGAAGCGCTAAGCCACAAGGACTATACAGCGATGGCATCTCGTAATGGAGAGACATGACTTCCGCGAGCGAGTCATGACTCTCTTGAGAGAGTCATCACAAAAAAAAAAAAACATGTCCGCTCACTGCACCGGTCCAATTATATTTCGAATTTTATGAGTTATTTAAGCATTAGCCCCTTAAAAATCGAAAAAAAACTGTAAACATTCGCACTCACTCAGCCACCAGTACCAGTACCCAGCATCCTCTGAAGACAGAACTTACATTTAGGTGAAATACCAGAGACCTTAAAGAGTGCAGACATAACGTCTTTGTATATGGAACGTAGTAGTAGAGCAATAGCCAAAAATCACAGACCAGTAGCTCTATTATTATTATTATTATTATAATCAAAGGGGAAGCGCTAAACCCGGAGGATTATACAGCGCCTGGGGGGGGAGGGATGTGGAAGGCATTCAGGCTTAATTCGGGGAACTGGAGCACAGTTCCAATTCCCTAAATCAAGAACCCCTCACCAACATCAAGGAACCTTCCTTGAGGGGTCCAATAGCTCTAGCATCCCACGGAAGTGTTAACACTTGCCTGAGAGTCCCATCAAACTCGGCGGCTGTGATGACCTGATGGTTCATGCAGTCCTCGTATTTCCTTGAGCAGTGACCTAAGCATCCTGCGTTTTTTCCTTATATATATTTTGTGTTTACCAGCAACAGAAGACTTAGTATTGTCTGATATAACCACGACAGTAATAGTCATACTACTGCTGCTACTACTACTACTAGTTTAACTAAACTTACTAGAAGAACGCCTGTTCTCATCTCACATCTCTCCTACAGGGGTTGTAAGAGCCGTAGATATTATTGTGTCACATCTTTATCATTCTCATCTCTCTCATTCTCCTATGCTGTGCCCCACGGAACCCCGCATCAAGTTCCGGCGGAAACTTACGGTTCCACGAAAGTTCGAACGACTTTGTACTAAAAAAAACTCAATAAGTGTAAAGTTACCAAGACTCTTCAACACCCACTCTTCATACATAGGGGGAATCACCAACAACCCCCCTGGCTTTTTTTTCTCAAGGGGGAACTTGATAAGTTCCTCAAATTAGTTGCTGATCAACCTGGCTGTGGTGCAATGAACTGCGTGTGACCAGCACTAACAACATAACTGATCAGGTCGTCAACCCGAAGACCTGACCTGGAATCGGGCGCCCGGGAAGCAGCGACCCCCGAAAGTGTCGAAGGGTAATCTACACAGTGACTTTTATAACCACACACTGTGTGAGTGTTATCATTATTTATATAATTAGATTTTCATTATAAATAATCAGCAAGGTTCCATTCATTATCTGACAGCCTGGTGGCTCTGGTGGCCTGGTGGTTAACGCTCTCGCTTCACACGGTGAGAGCCTGGGTTCGATTCCCAGCCAGAGTAGAAACATTGGACGTGTTTCTTTCCACCTGTTGTCTATGTTCCCCATCAGTAAAATGGGTACCTGGGTGTTAGTCGACTGGTGTGGGTCGCATCCTGGGACACTGACCTAAGGAGGCCTGGTCACAGACCGGGCCGCGGGGGCGTTGACCCCCGGAACTCTCTCCAGGTAAACGCTGTGATAAAGAGAGTACTTAACAAGAGTGATAACTTGTCATGCGGTCAACTGATCTTATATTCTAACTTAAGGTGACGAGTTGTGATCTTACAGCCAGTGATGAGTTGTAATGTCACTCACTGATGAGTTGTAACGTTACAGTCACCGATGAGCTGTAATGTTGGAGCCAGTAAAATCTGCTCCTGAAGACTGTGTTTTCCCCTGATTCCTTTTAACATTCTCCCGTTTGACTTGTAGTCACGAATCACAACACTGCATCAGCCTCTGCAAGTCTCCAAGCTGATATAAAACAAGTCTTCCAGTGGGTTGCAGATAACAATATGATGTTAAACGATGACACGTTTCAGTTGCCCCTCTTTAGAAAAATATAAAACCGAAAGGCACTTGTACTTTCTAGACTGGAATAATGTTGTAAAGTAACAGCCCCTTTCTTTTAAGTCGGGCAGAACTGAAGATCTGGAGAATGTACAGACAACTTTCACCGCCCATAACACTTCAGCCTAAACAATTTTGAGCGAACAAAGTCCATCAGACTGGAGTCCATGTAACAAAGGGGAAAGAGACATCATCGTCTACAACTACAAGGAATAAGTCAAAATCTACAGACTGATAGAACTCTCTACCAGAGGTTCAGCAGGCAGTGCAAGTGAGAAACAAGTACACTAAGAACAACTCAACTAGTTTGAGGAACCCAAGACTTTTCAACATCCTACCTTCACATACAAGGAGAATTACCAACAAACCCTTAATTACTTTTTTAAGACGGAACTTAGATCTAGTCCAGGACCGGATCGCGAGGGTGATGGTTTCCTCAGAATTCTCACTCAGTGTAATCAAGGGAACAGAGTTGAACCAGGTTCACACACGGCATCACCGAGGATTGAACCGGAATGCAAGTACAATTTTACAGAGGCGCTGATCATGCCTTGCTGTTATGACATCGCTCATTGTATGATTGGAGATAACGGCGAGAGGAATGATGTCTTTCTCAAGTTACTACGCTCTCCTGCGCTAAGTTGTTCATATGTCAGATAACATCAAAAACGAAAGTGGCTCGTGAAATACATTGGACATTTAGAGATCTCTAATTTTAACGAGATCGAAAGACTGGGACTGTGGGCGTGCGTGCGTGCGTGCGTGTGTGTGTGTGTGTGTGTGTGTGTGTGTGTGTGTGTGTGTGTGTGTGTGTGTGTGTGTGTGTGTGTGTGTGTGTGTGTGTGTTACAAAAAGAAATCTTGTGTTGCTGGGTTACACAAGTAAAGAGCGCAGATAACTCCAGGAAGTTCTTGAAAGAATCCCTTTACGTATTTAGCCTGTATAATGGCTTTCTCTTTCGTAACAAGTAGTTGCAACAAAGACAGGTCTAGATATCCTTTGGTAGAAATACCATCGTTCTCGAGATCTGGGATTATAACTAGGAGGCAATGATCCAACAAGATAAAATTTAATATCTTTGATATAAAAGATTAATATTACACAGTGTGTGATACAAAGCTTTTCTCTCTCCCGTTGAGTAAGACAGATTATTATTATAATCAAGGGGGAAGCACTAAACCCGTAGGATTATACAGCGCCTATGGGGGGATGGAAGGCATTCAGGCTTAATTCAGGGAACTGGAGCACAGATCCAATTCCCTAGATCAAGAGCCCCTCACCAGCATCATGAGTAAGACAGAATAGTACTACAGTGTTGGAGGTACTTGATTACAGTACAAATTCGAGAATACTTTACTACAATGATATTCTCATAGATACTTGTCTTACATAATTTATATATATATGAAAGTTCCAGCAATTTTAAGTATAAGTAATGCCTTGACGTGGCTAGACTCCATCAGACCAAAATAAGATTGTAATAAAGTTGGTAGAATTACCGACAATATGTAAAGTAAAAGGACACAAGTGCAACTAATGTGACATTTATTGTGGCAACGTTTCGCTCTCCAGGAGCTTTATCAAGCTTGATAAAGCTCCTGGAGAACGAAACGTTGCCACAATAAATGTCACATTAGTTGCACTTGTGTCCTTTTACTTTACAAAATAAGATTAATCATAATTCTTCGAATAATATATTGTTTCAACCATAGTTACCTACCAAGCAAGAGCTGACACAAAGGTAAAGACGTATGTCGAAACATCAGAATATAACAATCACAACAGAGCAGGAACAGAGAGAGAAATTGATCAAACTCAACAGAGATCTTCAAAAGAATCTCTATAGAAATCGTACCACTCCCTTCATGCCGATAGTAATTTCAGCCCAACATAATTCTGGACCACGTTAATACGTAGAAACCATACAGTTAAATCCAAAGCTTTATTTTAAGACTGTCTGAAAGAGCCATAACCTTAGTCAATATCAAAATCACTATGTCTGGGAATAACTCTGGTCACGGATACTCAGAGTAGCGAGAAACAGGTTCCGGCTCACCAACGAAACCTTCTTCTACCCAAAACTTGAGTTTCATCAAACATTCAGAGGAGAGGGAGATGTTTCCTGGGCTAGAGACAGGCGGGGACTGAACCAAGCCTTACATCAAGCCGGTTCACGGGACACCCCCGAGAGACCGATTGACCCTAACAATCTTACGGTAGTTAGCAAAGGCTCTTTCTAACATAATTCAACAAACACATGCCCTACCTGTTTACATAGGTAATAATATAGGGTCAGATAATAATATAAAGCAAGGTATCTTCCTTTTAGCTACTAACGAAGATATTAGCAATACAATATTAAGTGAAAAAGGAAATTATGTACATACAATAATAATTATAAACCTTGAGTCCCACACAGGGGACGCAACAGTGTGTGTGTGTACTCACCTAGTTGAGTACACACACACACACACACTGTTGCGTCCCCTGTGTGGGACTCAAGGTTTATAATTATTGTGTGTGTGTGTGTGTGTGTGTGTGTGTGTGTGTGTGTGTGTTGGGTGTGTGGTGTGTGTGTGTGTGGGTGTGTGAGTGCGTGTGTGTGTGTGCGTGCGTGCGTGCGTGTGTGCGTGTGCGTGCGTGCGTGCGTGTGTGTGTGTGCATCATGACTGACAGAGCACTAGTGATGCTTGGCATTGTTCGGTATTCCAAGAAAGAATGAACGAAGCGAATCCCGACTTAAATATATTCATTTTAAGAACCACCTATATACTCTGGCATATTAGACTCTCCCGCCAGAGCGAAGATTATTACTTCTGGCCATGTCGTAAAAATGGTAAATGGTGCTAAATCCCTCGTCATCAAGTCCAGCCTCTTCCACCCACAGCGCCAGGAGTGTGGTGCACAGGAAGTGATGCTGTGCCACACAGCTCAGTTAGTTATCACTAGGAAGCGTACCGTCTAAGCTGGTGTTGGCAAACATCTCTTATTTCTTCAACCATGGGGAAGTGGAGAAGAATCCTTCCTCCGTAAGCCATGCGTGTCGTAAGAGGCGACTAAAATGCCGGGAGCAAGGGGCTAGTAACTCCTTCTCTTGTATAAATTACTAAATGTAAAAAAAAAACTTTTTTTTTCTTCTTTTCAGGTCATCCGGTCTCCTGGAGGTTACCTGGAGGTTATTCCGGGGATCAACGCCCCCGCGGCCCGGTCCACGACCAGGCCTCCCGATGGATCAGGGCCTGATCAACCAGGCTGTTACTGCTGGACGCACGCAGTCCAACGTACGAGCCACAGCCCGGCTGATCCGGCACTGACTTTAGGTATCTGTCCAGCTCTCTCTTGAAGGCAGCCAGGGGTTTATTGGCAATTCCCCTAATGCTTGATGGGAGACTGTTGAACAGTTTTGGGCCCCGGACACTTATGGTGTTTTCCCTTAGTGTACCAATGGCGCCCCTACTTTTTATTGGGGCATTTTGCATCGCCTGCCCAGTCTTTTACTTTCATAGGGAGTGATTTCTGTGTGCATTAGCTGCCTGACTGCGGTGGAGTGCGGTTGTGCACAGCACCCCTCTGCTGTTTTGTCAGGAGAGCTCTCATAGCAACAATATGGCGCTGAGTATCCGACGTAGGGTGAACACTGTCGGCGTGGAGCTGCTTCGTGGGGCGATTTCCCCCTCAACGGCGCAGGTGTTACTTCCGGCAATCATCAGAGAAACGTACGGAGTGCAGGATGATGAGGTTTATGGTGTGGCCCTGAATGGGGCCTATCGTCTATTCGTCAAGTTAAATTCGACGGCTGTGTACGAGTCGTTAGTGACGAAATTTGAGCATGTGAGTATTGATGTAACTCCAGCTGTCAAAGTGCGACTCATAGACGTTTCTCGCCACTATACGTGGGTGAAGTTGCGCAATGTCCCCTTCGAGGCTGACGAGGAGGACTTACGGAAGGTGTTTGCAGCTTATGGTACCGTGCATCTGGCAACCCAAGGCAAGTGGGCGGCAGGTGCGTACGTGGGACGTCCGGAGGGTACATTCTCCCTCAAAATGACACTGAGGCACCCGATCCCGTCATACGTCGTGATGCCGGAGTTTAGGACCCAAATTCTAGTGGCGTATGCTGGGCAGCGTCGGACATGCAGGTTGTGTGGAGAGTATGACCATATGGCGGCGACATGTGGGAGGCAGTGGAGGGCGCCGGCGCAAACAGGTGGTGCACCAGTTACAGGTGTGGTTGTCGTAGAGGAGAATTCCAAAGGAAACCGAGGTGATGGCCGTCTGTGGAGTGAAATTGTAGAAGAGTCTCTTGTGGTGCATGAGGGGCGGGGCACGAGTTGTGTGGAGCCGATAATGGCCACTTTGCCGGTGACGGGGGAGGAAGTGCTCATTCAGCAGGAGGTGCAAGAGCTGGAGGAGGAGCTCGACGAGGTATTGAAAACTTTACCTTCTTCGGGCGAGGATAATGGCTTGGTCCGTGAAATGGTGCCTGAGTTGAAAGGAGAGTGTGGCGGGACAGGCACGGGAAGGAAGGAGGACAACTGCAGGCAGAGAGAGGAGTCACCGAGCTCTGTGCGACAGGTCACAGTAGAGGTTGATGTTCACTGTGAGGAATCTTCGGTAGACAGTATGGCGGTAGAGAGTGTTACGAGGAAGAGGGCGGCTGCGTCAGACTCAGATGATGTCCTGACGCCCGCGCAGAGGTCTGGGAGGAAGGATGTATATTCTCGTGACAGCCAGGATAAGAGGCATCGAAGAGGGGGGGGGGTGGATGGTGACAAACCACATGTTGACCCTGGGGCAAGAGGCCCTGGGAAGGGTGAGAGGAGAAAGGGTTGGAAGCTTTAGAAAGGCCTTAAGTGCATGACTGTGAATGTGAATGGACTGTGTACTGGTGTGAAGAGGGAATGCTTTCGTATGCTCTTACGTCGATACAGAGTGGACGTAGTCTTTCTACAGGAGCATAATTTCAGGGAGGGTAGAGTGCTCGAGGTGGACGGGTATACGGTGTTGACTCTGCCATCGGCACGTTTGAAAGGTGGTGTGGGTTTATTGATAAAGGAGGCGAGCCCGTTTGTGTTGCAAAGACGTGAAGGGGGTGGGGGGGGGAGGGTGTTGCGTGTGGATGGGTGGTGGATGGGGCAGAGGGTAACCTTTGTAAGTGTGTATGCACCAGCTGAAAATGATATGAAAGTCAAGAGGGATTTTGTGTGTGATGATCTAGTTTTTGCTTTCCGTGGTTTACCTGAAGTGGCCATCGTAGGTGGGGACTGGAATTGTGTGATCAGGAGAGCGGATGTGGAACCACGAGGGGCGGGGCATATGTTGACAGCATTACGCAATCTTTTGGTGGACGTTCAGTTGAGGGATGTGGTAGGTGGGGGAGCGTGGGAGGTGGAGCATACTTTCGTGAGGCGAGGTTACGCAGCTAGGTTAGACAGGTTGTATATATCTCATAAGGTATTGTCAACGTCTGTCCGTACTATTGAACTAGCTTTTTCAGATCATAGGGCGGTTGTCGCAGAAGTAGAGTGGGATTCTCTAGCTTGTATCTCTAGGGGATATTGGAAATTAAATACGAGTCTGTTGGAAGATGAGGAGGGGTTGGGGGGTTTTACGGAGCTGTGGGAGAGATTAACTGAGGAGGTACAAGGTGTGGAGGACGTGGTGACGTGGTGGGATGGTGTGGCTAAGGACCGGATTCGGCATTATTATGTGAGGGAGGGGAAAAGGATTAATTCTTTAAAATTTGGGTTGATTAATTATTTGGAGGACAGGTTACGGGGTTGTTATGTAAAAGGGACAGTAGAGGGTGTCTATCCGATGGACGACATTATGATACTTAAAGAGCGGTTGCGAGAAATTCAGGACGAGCGGTTCCAAGCGGTGAGAGTAATGGCGGGGGTGGAGGAGGTGTTATGGGGTGATAGGCCGTCTTCGTGTGTGTTGCGCAGACAAAAACAACGTTGGCAGGCAACAACTATTCCATGTTTGGAGGTTCTTGAGTCGGTGGGAGGGTATAGGGCAGGTCAGGTTATCCACACTACGGATGGGATGGGGTTGTTTGCGGATCAGTGGTACGAAAAGTATTGGCGGGAGGAAGGGGTAAGTTTAGGGGATTTAGAGAGGGTGTGTGGAAGTGTGCCATGTAGGTTAGGACACAGTGATAGGGAAGCTTTGGGGGGGGACATAACTGAGGGGGAAATATGGAGAGCTTTGAGTGCCATGCAAAAGGGCAAAGCACCGGGAATCGATGGACTGCCGGCGGAGTTTTATCAACAGCATTGGGAGTTAATAAAAGGTTTTTTGGTGAGGTTACTGAACTTGATGAAGGTAAGGGGAAGGTTGGGTGACAGACAGGCAACAGCTGTAGTTGTTTTGGTACCGAAGGGTAAGGAACAGCGTTCGCTCAGGGACTATAGAACAATATCGTTGTTATGCGCGGATTATAAGTTATTTGCAAAAATTTTAGGAAATAGGATCAAGTGTGTTGTAGGGAGGGTTGTATCGGAAACCCAGTTTGGGTTGCCAGGTAGGTCTATGGGGGTGGGACATGGTCTTTTAAGGGATTTCGTGGAAGAAAAAGGGGGGGGAAGGGGGGGGGGTTTGGTTGCACTAGACTGGCAAGGAGCTTATGATAGGGTGGAGCGAGAGGCGTTGAGAGCTATCCTCAGGAAACAGGGCTATGGGGAAGAAATAGTGGGATGGGTAGAGGCGTTATATAGAGGGGCAATGGTGAGAGTACAGATTAATGGAAGATTAGGGGGGAGGATTGTAATGGGCAGAGGTCTTAGACAGGGGTGTCCTATGTCACAGCTTTTATTTGCGTGCATACAGGACCCCTTTTATAGAATGGTGGAGCGCCATATGGGCGTTAGTGAAGGGGTTGGGGGGGGTACTGAGGGCGTTTGGCCTGTTCTCATAGGGTATGTGGATGATACCACTGTATTGGTTAGAGAGGGGATGTCCATAAACGCCTTAGATGGAGTGGTCGACACGTTTGCATGTGCGACTGGTATGAGGGTAAATTCGGAGAAGTCCATGGTTATGGGGTTAGGAACTTGGGGGGAGAGGGTCGAGTGGGGTAGTGCAGTCGTAAAGAAGCGGGTGATGTCATTAAAAATTTGTGGTCTAATCTATGCTGATGATCTTGAGGTTGCACGTGTTAATAATTCGGTCAGGTTGGTAGAAAAGATACTGGGTCGATTGGGAGCATTGCGGCCTTATCATTTGACCCTTGTGCAGCGTGCCATTGTAATTAACGTTTTATTGTATAGCAAGGTTTGGCATGTGGCTGCCGTGTTCCCTTTAACGGGGACGGCAATTGCAACTATACTTAGAGGGGTTTTTAAATTTTTGTGGGGTTCAGGTTGTGACTGGCTTAGAAGGGATGTAGTAATGTTACCTGTGCGTCAGGGGGGGTTGGGTTTAATGAACTTAAAGAGGAGGGTTAAATGTATCTTCATTAAAAGGGAGGTGATGAGGGAGGGTGTGAGTGGGGGGGGGTTGGTTAAGGTACACAATAAATTGAAACGCATGTTTTCTGGGACGGAGTTGAGGGAGTGTGAAACTATTTTGAGGGCAGTGGTGATGGTAAGGGATCTGGGTAAGGTAAAAATAAGTAGGCTGTGTAGGATGTCGGCGGAAAGGGTTGTGGCTCCGGTGGAGGGGATTTTCCCCATGTATGACTGGGGATGTATATGGAGAAGGTTTGGTAGGTTAAGGTTACAACCCCGTGGACGTGACGTGATGTATCGGTTTTTGCATGGGATTTTACCATCGGGAGTGGTCTTACGAGCTAGACGGGTGGTTGAGGGGGGGGGGTATGTGGAATATGTGGCGGGGAGGATTCTGCATTCCATGTAGTGTATTTTTGTGAGGGGTTGGGGAGCGTCAGGGGTTGGTTGAGCAGGGTGTTGCATAAGATAAGTGGTCAATACCTCTCTGTTCTGCGGGCATTGAGTCTTGATGTGGGGGGTATGGATGATAGTATTATTAGGGCTGTGGGGTACATTATGGTAGATTATGTCTACATTATGTGGGGAATGAGGGGGAAAGAGGTAAGTGAGGTGAAGAGGAGGGTATTGGCTGTTACGTTTTATAAAACGTTGTGCCGTAATAGAGAACTTTATGGGAGGAGGTGGGAGCGGGATTTCTCTGAGGGATATCGAGACCTTACATTAGAGGTTTTATTAAATTTGTAAATTAGGTGGGTGGGGCAGGGTAGGGATGGTACAATGTGTTATGTTGATGGGCTGTCAGGGGTGAAAACGGGGTCGCCTCCTGGTATGTGAGGGTGAATGTGTATGAACTTGGGCGTATGTTGTGTATTCATGGTTTGTGACGAGTATACTCTATATATGTGTTTGATTTTGCAGTGGGACATTGTTCTATGTATGTTATTCATATGCATGTTTAGATGCTTGTAGAGGTGTCAGTGTGTTGGATCCTTGTTTATTAATATATTCTGTGTTTGATGAACATATTGTTTTTACCTTATTCTCAATACATTACGTTAATTGTATTTAACGTATAAGGTGTCCTACTTTATAATTTACAAAGTGACAATATATGCATATTATGGTGTGTTTTGTTAATCATATAACAATGCAATTGGAATTAGTCGTTTATTGGTTATCATAGGTGTAGGGGTTTTCATGTATGGGTGAGGAGGGTTATTTGTGTTATCTCAAGTTCATGTTTGTGTGGTTGTTAATGATTTATTCTGTGTAAGACCTGTTTTTGTCTTTATCTATCTCTTGTATTGTATTGTTCTAAATAAAATATAAAAAAAAAAAAAAATGCTTGATGGGAGACTGTTGAACAGTTTTGGGCCCCGGACACTTATGGTGTTTTCCCTTAGTGTACCAATGGCGCCCCTACTTTTTATTGGGGCATTTTGCATCGCCTGCCCAGTCTTTTACTTTCATAGGGAGTGATTTCTGTGTGCAGATTTGGGACCATTCCTTCCAAGATTTTCCAAGTGAAGATTATGATATATCTCTCCCTCCTGCGTTCCAACGAGTACAAGTCAAGTGCTTCCAAGCGTTCCCAGTAGTTAAGGTGCTTGACAGAACTTATACGTGCAGTAAAGTATCTCTGTACACTCTCTAGATCTGCGATTTCACCTGCTTTGTATGGAGATGTTAATGTACAGCAGTATTCCAGCCTAGAGAGAACAAGTGATTTGAAAAGGATCATCATGGGCTTGGCATCTCTCGTTTTGAAAGTTCTCATTATCCATCCTATCATTTTCTTTGCACGTGCGATCGTGGCACTGTTGTGATCCTTGAAAGTGAGATCCTCAGACATTACTACTCCCAGGTCCCTTACATTAGTTTTCCACTCTATTGTATGGACGGAGTCAGTAGTATACTCTGTTCTAGTTATTATCTCCTCCAGTTTTCCATAACGGAGTAGTTGGAATTTGTCCTCATTGAACATCATATTGTTTACCGTTGCCCATTGGAAAACTGTTTATATCTTCTTGGAGGTTAACTGCGTCCTCAGCAGATGACAGCCTCATGCAGATCCTAGTATCATCCGCAAAGGATCGGTGGGATACGGTCGGTTCCTTGAAGAATACCTGAGTTTGTGAGCTGCACATGATCAGCAGTGCTGGTGGGGGACACACGACCACAACTGAAGACAGCCACAGAAAGTTTGTCCACAGTCCATAATGTTTACGGGAGGTCTGGTCTGGGACCGGGCAGCGGGGGCACTGATCTCCGGAAGCGACTTCAGGTAAACTCGAGGTAATGTTCAGCTTATGCCCCTTTCGGGGGGTCACCGCCCCCCTCGGCCCGATCCCAGACCAGGCCGAGGTTGTTGGCCTGGTCGATTAGGCTCTTGCTGCTGGCCAAACACAGTCCAAAGTATGCATCACAGCCCGATTGATCAGGAACTGATTTGAAGAACTTATCAATAGCACTGCTGTATAGTCCTTGTGGCTTAGCGCTTCTTTTTGATTATAATAATAATAATAATAATCAATAGCACTTAACAATAGTTAACTACCGCCACTATAGCCAGCACTTAGCAATAGTTAACTACCACCATTATAATCAGCACTTAGCAATAGTGAACTACCACCACTGAGTAATAGTTAACTACCATAACCGGCAATCAGTAATAGTTAACTACCAGCATAACCGGCAATCAGTAATAGTTAACTACCAGCATCACGTGATGTTCCCCAGCTGGCTACCAGTGTTTACATTCCTCCATCCTAACAGTTTAAAACACCTGGAGTACCAGAGACGGAACACTCGCTATCAATACATCAAATATACAACTTAAATCCTCACGTCGTAAGGGTGATTATTACCTGACATGACACACACACACACACACATACACACACACACACACACTCACCCACCTCGGCCTTCCATTAAAGAACTCTTTGTTCTATTGGCGACTCTTTGGGTGCTTATATGACTGGTAAAGGGTTCTTGATCCGAGGAATTGAAGCTACACGCCTCCTTCTTGGATCAAAGTTTATTACTCTTCATTCACTAGGAGCTGCATAATTCTTAAAATTCTCACTGAATATGATTAACAACCTGAAGGTTGTTCCGGGGTCAACGCCCCCGCTGCTCAGCCCTCGACCAGACCTCCTGGTAGATCAGGGCCTGATTAGCCAGTATACTTCCCAGTACACTTACTAGTGCACCACCTACTGCACTTCCTAGTGCACTTCCTAGGTGCACTTGCCTCCATTTCATATTGAGTCCATCCTGAGAGATGGTAATTCCCACGTAACAGTAACTCCATCTCTGCAGGAACGTAAACTCGAAAGTCACCGTAGTTACTGAACCCGTCAAAGAATGCTTAACGATATCCTCGTCAACCTTCAGGTTTCCAGTTCAGTCTGACAGATTTTATTGTTACATGTATGAAACCAATCCTGTGTGACGGAGTATGGCAGGGAAACATAGGCAGCTTTTAGTCCACAACGTAGCCATCATAAAAAACTGGGTAGCTACATATAACGGGAGTATAAAATCTGGCTGAATAATAAAAAATAGCGTCCATAACAATTCCATCACGGACGCTCTCACAGTGTTGGCTTCAAACATTTATACAAATAAAAGCCAAGTAACTCCCCTGGCCCCAATTGTTGCCAAGAATTCTCAAATAATAATAGGCTATTAAACAATACATCAGCCTATTCATTAAATCACTATAAACAAGGATGTGGGAGATATACGTGGGAGATAGATCCCTAAATCAGTAGTAGGCATATTATTAATAATAACAGTGACTGCAATTCGGATAAAAAAGTTGTTGAACATAATTTGATCAGCTAGTCTCTACACTGTGTCACAGTGCAGTGTTAAGAGACAGACAAGGATAAAGAGTACAACACTGGTTCTCTTGATTGCCTGCACTCGTGTGATACCTTTTACAGAGTGCTGCTCGACAGACGACAAAAAGTGACAGTATGAGGTATCAGAAAAGTTCTCACCTGTATCAGTTTTTAGCTTAATACATAAGTTTAAAATGTTCTTGAGGGTACCCGGAGTCTACCTGGGGGTCAACGCCCCCGCGGCCCGGTCCTCGACCAGGGCCTCCCTGTGGATCAGGGCTTGATCAACCAGGCTGTTACTGATGGCCACACAATTCAACGTACGAACCACAGCCCGGCTGGTCAGGAACTGACTGTAGGGACCTGTCCAGTGCCTCTTGAAAACAACCAGGGGTTTACTGGTAATCTCCCTTACGTAAGATGGAAGGTTGTTAAAACATTTTTGAGGCCTCACCCTAGAGAGAACAAGTGACTTAAAGGGGATTATTTTTGGCCTTGCATTCGTTGTTTTGAAGGTTCTCATTATCCATCCTATCATGTTCCTTACAGATGTGATGACACTTTTGTGATCTGTGGAGGTGAGATCCTCTGACATTATCACTCCTAAGTCGCTGTATAACTCATGCAGGCGATATCAAAATGTATACAAGAGTGACATAATGGAAGACACAGCAAAGCTCGAAGCTGAGATAAACTAGGACAAAGATAAACGGGGAAAAAATTAAGCTTCTCTGATACATAAAAAAAATCTAGAACACTGTACAAAACACAACTGAACTAAGAAGGGGAATGTAAGGAATCTGGGAGTAATCATGTCTGAAGACCTTCCATTCAAGGAAAGCAAAATACTGGATATACACATGCATAACAACTGAGTGGATATAGGCATAACCTATCTCACATGAGCCAATAGGCCTACCGCAGTGGTCCTGTATGTCAGGTCGTACTGCTGTGGTCGACCATTGTCTTCCAGATCACCGCTAAGCCAGAGGTTGCTGTTGTGGCATATCAGTGCAACAAGTGCATGCCTAGCGGTGGACCCCTGATCAACAGGTGAGTGATCATGCCTAGCGGTGGACCCCTGATCAACAGGTGGGTGATCATACCTAGCGGTGGACCCCTGATCATCAGGTGAGTGATCATACCTAACAGTGGACCCCTGATCAACAGGTGGGTGATCATACCTAACAGTGGACCCCTGATCAACAGGTGGGTGATCATACCTAGCGGTGGACCCCTGATCAACAGGTGGGTGATCATACCTAACAGTGGACCCCTGATCAACAGGTATCGTAAGGGTTCTTGAATGGAGATATCACAGGTTGAAAGTAGACACACTTGTAGGATGGTAGATATATTGTCAGACTGAGATGAGAGATGGAGCCCGGTGCCAAGCCTGTTCACGTCTTGTAGGTCTGCCGCCGAGTGAGGGCGGGACAAAGGGATCACTGCCCATGTGTATGCCCATGACGTCACTCCAAGCCAAAGGCCTACGAGGGATCTCGTGTCTAAAGCACATGGAGGATACTAATATGCTATGCTATATAATACAGGGAATACAGGGATCAGCAACTATGCTGACAGCTCGGTCATGTTACGTATGTCGTCCCGACATACACTACTATCTATAGGCTGAACAGGCAGGCGGATCTGGGCTGATTCTATACAATAACAAATTCATATATATCTTAGAACTAATGGATGGTATCATAATGGACATTACATAGAAGGTGTTAACATAATGCATTACAAACTATAAGAACAATTCATTATACAATATGGATGGAATTGATCGATCGATCTGTATTCATGCACTCTACGGATTCTGAGGAAGAATAAATATATACAAAGAAGTGTTTAACAGAAAGGCAGATTCGGTGCACACAAATCTAGACTGTTAATTCTCAGAATACGGAGGGAACGTGAACACGAAAATTTCTGACAAACTGATCAGCTAATAATAAAACACACAGTTGACCAATTCATTCATCTCGGACATCTAATTATACAGACTATGTACATTTAAACCCAATTCTGCGAGGGTAAGGTTTACATATGCAGAATGGTTATCATCTCTGGGAGGGTCGAATTCCTCTGTAATGGCTAACACATGCCTTGACTGAGAGAGATCTGAAGGAGTATCTACAAGATACAGGTACAATCACTAGTGACTGTGGAATTACTAACTGGTAAACTCTTCTGCTTGGAGTACTCAACTCGACTATTCGATACAGTAATTCTTGGCTCATTACAAGTCACTAAAGGGTACTGGTGGCTTCACAGTAAGAATAAGATCTTCCTGGAGCAGGAATCGAATCACACCAGAACACAAGGGATCGGTTCTTTGGGCATTTTTGACATCCTCGACAGCAAATGGAGGATCTGCAGTAACTACACTAACGTGTCGCGATAAAGCATCTGCGACTACATTTGACTTGCCAGGTAAATTTTCAAAAGTGGGATTGAACTCTTGGATAGTCAAGGTCCATCTGGCTAACCTTCCAGTAGGCTGTTTGTTCTGGAATAAAGGTATCAGTTCTTCCTTACTGGAGGAAAGAACAAACTCGGTGGAGTGGATGACTCCCCCCGGTTGAAAAAAATTAACGCTATAACACGCAATATGAGCAAGGGAGAACGAATCTACTATCTCAACTGCAAGCACAGGAGAAAGAAATGAACACGGTGAACAATGCTGATATTCAATCTGAGTCGCACACAGTGACACGAGGTATCAGCTATAAAGAAACTACACTTACAAACGTTAACATGTGAAAGTTACTCGAGAAATAACTTCTTACAATGCACTGATTACTGTCAACTAGGATGGGATCACCATCTGAAACACAAGGAACAACAACAGACACTCTAGTGAGAACACTTGCTGTAACAGAGACGTCTTTCTGCAGACAGCATGTCACATCAACAAGAGATGGCATTACTAGTTGCAAGTAATCGTTTTCTGACAAGGCATCCCCTGTGGCGAAACTACTACTCGAACTAGCAGTCATTGCAGGGATAGGCTGTGCACTCAAGGCAGTCTGAGTGTCCCCGGACACTTGAGGCAACGGAACACTATCCTGCAAGTCTGAAGGTATAGGTGGAACACAGATGGGAATGACAGAATTACTAGTGCCTGACCGCTCGGCTACGTTAATAAGTAATTCGTGGATCTATAGGAACTTAATCTGAACTTCACATTTAGCAGCACTTTAACAAATCTCAGATACAAGCTGTGAGAACAAACACATTGCTCAAGGGCTAGATATTGTCTTTCAGTCAGTAAGGGAATGTTGGTACTGTGGACTGATTCATATTGACTTTGACTGGAATGATACACTAAGTGAACATTCAAAAATGACTGGGACATCTTCTCAGTGAAAATACTGAAGGGCATAAGTCAAGAAAAATGGAGAGAATGACACAGTAAGCTTAAATGGAAAAAATGCTTAACTATTCTGCATAAGTAATTAAAATTTTACAAGTTACACAGTAAGCAAAGAACTCACACAAGAAGAATATGCAACTTAGCAAACACTGAAAATCAAGAGAGCTTGTACTTTGCTCAAATCTAATATGCTCAACTTTTACTTTAAATTGAATAAATGGCACAGTGAGTTGTCTTTACTTTCAATGCAACAAGGAAAATACACAATAAAATAATAAAATGGACTCAATAAACTTGTGCAAAAATTAAAACAAACACACAATTCACTGAAATTAAAAAAAAATAAAATGACAGACAGAATAAAATACTATGGACAGAACAGAGCATAAGAAACTGCACTGTAATAAACTGTATTGCACAACACTGCATAAAATTTTCTGCAAGAAAAAACTTTAATAGCAACACAATATTTGCACAAGAATTATTGCAAAATGAGTCTGTGTGCAATAATTAAAATTATAACACACAAGAAAAGAAATATATCAAGGAATGAACACTTTAACTCTTAACTGCACTTAAACAACACTTAACAAGCAAAAGAACAATTTACTTTAAAAGGAGAACTTAAAAATTGCACTAAGAGTGAATTTGTTCAATAAAATATGAAAAATAATAGGTGCAAAAAAAAACACACAACAAAAAGAAATACAACACTTACAGAGATGCAGGACACAAATCAACATAAACACAGTACTAGAATTTTCTTGCAATGAAACTTGATGTGTTAAAAATTCAGTAAAAATTTTATTTCTTGCTTGGTCTTTTAAAAAAATGGCACTATTGTCTGTGGAAATAAGACAAATTAGACACTGGCTAAATGGAAAGAATATGAACACAAGAATGTTCAACACACAGGGAACAAAACAAAAATACACAAATGCTAGGAAGAAAAATATAACAGACAACACTGAGTTGTGATGCAGAATATGAGGTGAAAAATTTACTGAAATACTTCACTGGAATACTGAGAACACAAAGGTAATTCTGAAGTGTTAAACACAAGTTCTATATTGCTCATATGTTGCACACACAACAAAGGAAAAACACTAAGTACTTACTTCAAGTGTGTATAAAAAGAAACACAACACAACAGATATAAAATAATGCACGAAAATTAACACTGAATTAAGGAGATTAAAAGAAATGAATGCAATCAGTACATGATAAACACTGAGTCTGATCAAGAGTCACTGAATGTCACTAAGAGAAAAATTCACTGGGAACACAAAAGAAATGTCTCAACACTCGCAAATGTCTCTAAAAAAAAAAATATTATAGCTGTAACACTTGAAAAAAATGAGATTGATGGATTGTTTATATCGTCTTGCTGCTGTCCTCTGCACAGATGATCGTAGAATTGCGCTTAAATCGGCGAGAGACAACACATAGGAGGCTTTTAAAGATGGCGCGCCACTCTCTAGCTCTTGACCCCCTATGTGGTCCTTAAAATATGGTGCTACAACCCTTAGCAATGCACCAAAACACTGATGAGGTAGGTGAGTTGTAATGGCCGACTGTAGTTGGGTTTGTGGGTAATGGCTGAGCGAGGCGTCTGAGACCGGCAATGGTGCGACACACGTGATCGTGAGTGGCTGGGCTTATGGGTTGAACGTCGTAAGCCTCACTGAGAAAACCCACACTGCCGCGAAGATAATTCTAAGCCGGCTGGCTTAGAAGAAACCCACGAAATACTACAACACCACAAGGATGACAAGGAGCACTCAGAATGCTTGGAACTTGAATCACAAGCGATGAAGACTAGTCACGTGGCTTGCCTGAGTACTGGGGTAAGACACCTGGGTTAGTTGCTAGCTGGCTTATCTTAACCCTTCACACAGAATAGCTTGATAACTTCACACAATGAGCACAGCAGGGGTGGAAGCTGGCTTGGCAGGCAAAATAATTGGATGGAGTAGGCTAGGCTGGACTGGACTCGGGTGTTCTGACTCCCCCACCACAGACTGGAAGCTGGCTTATTTTGCAAACTCGGGTCAACCCCTCGGGAGTAATGCAAAAGAAGATAACCACTAATATAAAGAGACTGACCAGTGAATAATGTAGAAGCTGGTAGAGTAGCTGGCTTGAGGTAGCTGGATGGGGTGAACCTCGGTAGGCCTACTGGTAACACGAAATGGCCGTCTTGCTGGTCGACAATTTTATCTCCAGAAATCGCTGTAATCGTCAGAATTACAGGCTCACCGCTGTCACCATTTATCGTAAGGGTTCTTGAATGGAGATATCACAGGTTGAAAGTAGACACACTTGTAGGATGGTAGATATATTGTCAGACTGAGATGAGAGATGGAGCCCGGTGCCAAGCCTGTTCACGTCTTGTAGGTCTGCCGCCGAGTGAGGGCGGGACAAAGGGATCACTGCCCATGTGTATGCCCATGACGTCACTCCAAGCCAAAGGCCTACGAGGGATCTCGTGTCTAAAGCACATGGAGGATACTAATATGCTATGCTATATAATACAGGGAATACAGGGATCAGCAACTATGCTGACACAGGTGGGCGATCATACCTAACAGCGGACCCCAGATCAAAAGGTGGGTGATCAAACATAACAGTTGATCCCTGATCAACAGGTGGGTGATCATACCTAACAGTGGACCTGATCAACAGGTGGGTGATCATACCTAACAGTGGACCCCTGATCAACAGGAGGGTGATCATACCTAACAGTGGACCCCCTGATCAAAAGGTGGGTGATCATACATAACAGTTGATCCCTGATCAACAGGTGGGTGATCATACCTAACAGTTGATCCCTGATCAACAGGTGGGTGATCATACCTAACAGTTGATCCCTGATCAACAGGTGGGTGATCATACCTAACAGTGGACCCCTGATCAACAGGAGGGTGATCATACCTAACAGTGGACCCCCTGATCAACAGGTGGGTGATCATACCTAACAGTGGACCCCTGATCAACAAGGAACTGTGAACCAAAGGTGAGTATTATAACAAAGTGATGGAGGAAGACAGAGGAAGGTATAACATCAGGGGTTACAGAGTGTGTTGTGGGAGTGTGTAAACTCTCGGGTGTCTGGTAAGGCAATACTTGCTAGTATCCGGCCCGTCAATAACGCCCCTTTTTAGGTCAGGGGAAGGTGCCCTTGGGGTAGGTGTCCATGGGAGGTACCCCAGAGGAAGTGCCCAGGGGAGGTGCCCAGGAAAAGGCATGAAGGGGCAGATGCTCCAAGTGGCGGCTGACATACACCAGAACCCCTTAGCGGCACCAGGTGGGTAGTGGTCGTGGCAGGAGTGACTGGGTTAATGGACGATTAAGGGTTATTTATGTATCTACAGAATGAGCCCAGTGAGCACAGTATTACAGACACAAAATAACACCACTGTATATAAGAACATAAAAAAGAAGGAGCACTGAGAAGGCCTACTGGCCGAAGCCAGTCAGGTATAATTCACATCCACTTCAGAAGGTTGGAGCCCCACATCCGCCCCACTAGTGGAAGCCAGTCAGTCTGTAACTACAGGAGAGTAACACACACAAGAAAAAAATAATAGAAAGTGAGTGAATTAACTTTAATTAAAAGATAATGGAAGCAAATTAAAAGAGGAATGAAGCAGTGACAGGTAGTTTGATCCAAATTATAGGCAACAGAAAATACCTTCTGGATAGAGCAAGTCTTGCCTACACAGAACATAACAAGCGAGTTAGTTATTTCCAATTTTGTTCTTGAAGTGTCTGAAGTGTGATGGAATGAAAGAGGAAAAATATCAAGAGTGAAGTCTGGTTCTCAGAGCCTGGGGAACGGGAGGCAGTTTGATCCAAGGAAGGGGAGGGTAGCTCACGTTCACTGAATCAGGTGTCCATTCATCAGCAGGTTGCGATGGTTGATTAACCAGGGATATTATAGTTGATGTTGATATTGTGAGTTATCACTGATTTAACTGGTTGTTGCTGATGTTGTTATTGTTATTGATGTTATTATTAATCTTAAGGTTAACATTGATGGTACTGATGTAACTGATGTTATTGATGTTAATGTTATCATTGATATTATTGTTGTCTTCCAGTGATGCAGTATTTCGAGTCTTCCTTCTCCCCCAGCCTGGTGCTTGCTTCATCAACCAGGCTGTTGCTGCTTACGGCCCTTTGTCCCACATGCCCATCACAGCCTGGAGGACAAACAGAATGCAGATGTGTACACAGACTCCGCAAAAACCAGCATACATGAGGGGGATTACCAACAGACCTCCAGTTGTCTTCAAGAGGGAACTGGATAGGTTCCTACAGGTAGGTAGGTACAGTACCTGACCAGCCGGGTTGTGGATCGTACACCGGACTGCGTGCGGCCAGCAGTAATAGCCTGGCTGATCAGGCCCTGATCCACCATGAGGCCTGGTCACGGTTCGTCCAAGTGAAAGACAGAAAAATAATTTTTAAAATATACTGCTAAAATTAAAAAAAAAAAAAATCTTTCTTTTTGACAGTCACTTTGAGCTTCGCTGTTTCTTTAAAGTTAAGAGAAACTTTTTAATAATAAAAGAGATATAAAAGGATTTTTTAGTTGTGCAGCAAATACTTAGTCTATAAAATTCCATTATGAGTGGTTATAAGGGCGGGTTCAGTATTTGTTATATAAGGTGATTGAAAAAGCGTTCCTCTTTGTTGATATAAACTTTGTAAGCTGTTACACTGTCTCTGTTTACAGTGATTGTGATTACTGCTGTTAAGTTGCTTTTGACGGACCAACAGAAAATCAGTTGTACCTGCCTCCAGTATTGAAGTAGTGAGCAAATATATAAAAAATATCGGTACCTGTGAGTAAGATGGTCATAATATATATGTAAGCTTCTCAGAGGCACCTAAAATTCTCGGTCCGTCCCAGTGTGTGTGTGTGTGTACTCATCTAACTGTGGTTGCAGAGGTCGATTCATAGTTTCTGCCCCCGTCTCTTCACTGGTCGCTACTAGGTCCCCTCTCTCTCTCTGCTCCATGTGTGTGTGTGTGTGTGTGTGTGTGTGTGTGTGTGTGTGTGTGTGTGTGTGTGTGTGTGTGTGTGTGTGTGTGTGTGTGTGTGTGTGTATCTGACGTATGGTCTATGTCAGTGGTTCCCAAACTTTTTCAGCTTGTTACCCAATTTAACATGCCACATAAAGCATGTTACCCCTTTCACAAAATGTTGTTATTATTGATATATATGGCTAAACGTGAACGTATACAGCCTCGCATACTCTGCTAATCCTAGCAAAACCATTGAAAACGTAAGAACCACACATACATTATATATAAAATTAATAATAGCTACAAATTCACAGTAACAGTGGGTAAATACTAACTATATACTGCACAGGGCAGTACACATACATACCAGCTTATGTCTACCTCGGCTGATGCTCACAGATAAACTGACAGTGTGAAATAGAGGCAGCCTCAGGAAGTGAGTGACGCGTACTGGACAGGTCGATCTGGGCTACTGAGTGACTTTTGTCCTGAAGCATACTTGTCAAAATACTTTTGGGTTTCCACACACTTAGCTATATATTTCTTCTTTTCTAATACTGTATATTAGTTTTTGATGTTTATTGTTATTTGGTTTAACTTTATTACTTACTTATAATAGGTTTACTTTACAACTTTATATACTAAGACAAAGTTAACAATAATCCTCATACCGGGTACCGCATTGTTTTCTTGATTTTCAGAATTCATAACTTTTTTTCTGTCACCCCTCCATTACCCCCCAAAAATGGTTAAATTACCCCCAGGGGGTAATTTAACCCCAGTTTGGGAACCACTGGTCTATGTGGTCAGGTGATCCTGGCAGGGAGGGTGAGGCACGCCCCCTGCCAGCCGTCACCTGCTCTATGTAAACACACCCATCTGAGTTTCAACATTACTGGTGTGGAAGTAATCGCAGATTCACTTGACATGCATACCAGACCTTGAGTTTCTCGGCCAGTGCGACATGTCCTCTTATGTACAGCTTTCTGCTTCACTCTTCAACACTTACACTAACCTCACACAATCACCAAATAAATAAATCTCTATTTATTAGAAATTGTAACTCTTAAAATTTTCCGACTCACTGATTGGTTGTGGTGGTGGACTAGTTGTGGTTGTGGTGGTGGACTAGTTGTGGTTGTGGTGGTGGACTAGTTGTGGTTGTGGTGGTGGACTAGTTGTGGTTGTGGTGGTGGACTAGTTGTGGTTGTGGTGGTGGACTAGTTGTGGTTGTGGATTAGTTGTGGTTGTGGTGGTGGACTAGTTGTGGTTGTGGATTAGTTGTGGTTGTGGTGGTGGACTAGTTGTGGTGGTGAGACTAGTTGTGGTTATGATAATTCTCTGTAATAACCTGCAGTTGAGTCGCAGTTAGTGGCCTCTGTTAATATTACCAGTGTAATTTGTGGTTACGCTGAGAATTCCTTATTGAAGTTGTTATGGATGTTTTAGTTGAGGGGAGGGCTCGCATTATGACTTCCCCCAGTTCGACTCCTCACACCTCCCTCCTAAATACTTACGTTACCTGAAGGACGCTTTCAGGGTCAATGCCCCTTGCTGCCCGATATCAAACTAGGCCTCCTGGAGGATCAAGGCCTGATCAACCAGGCTGTTACTACTGGCCGCACGCAGTCCAACGTACGAACCAAAGCCCAGCTGGTCAGGCACTAATTTGAGGAATTTGTCTAGTTTCCTCCTAAAGACCGCCAGAGGTTTCTTGGAAATTACCCTCACACAGGAAAGGCGGACTTTTAAGAGTCGAGGACTCTGACAAGCATTCATTTCTCTTTCTGTTTTCAACGCGCCCTCGCTTTTTAGTGGATGTATGTTGCACCGTCCGCTAAGTCTTCCGTTGCCATACATAGCGATTTCAGTGTTCAGGTTTGGAATCAGTTCCTTCAGGATTTCCCAGGGTGTAAATTATGTACCTTTCTCGCCTATGTTCCAAGGAATACAGATAAAGGGACTTCAAGATTTCCCAGTTCAGATGCTTGAGTGTGTGTGAGCAGTGAAATATATGCTATAAGAGTAACGAAATATATACTACAATGTTAAAGGTGTAACACTCTGGGTACACGTTTTTACTGATCCACATCAAGGGCTTAATTAAGCTTCAAGATAACCAGTCAAGTGTAAACAAAGACGACTCCCAGAGACTTCGAGTAAAAATAACTAATTTGTAACACGAGTGCGAGTATAAATATATTTAGAGTGCTTACAAGATGTAGGATGGCAGCACCAGGAGGAAATTCCTGCTCGTTACCTGGGCAAACATCGCCTCTGAGGATCGGTCTCTGGTTGAAGACCTGATCAGTGAGGTTGTTAGTGAGTGCCTCACGCATTTCAATGTAAGCATCGCAGTCCAGTTGATCAGGGACAGATTCCAGAAACCTATGTTCTGGGGACAGTTATTGCTCTTACAGAGCACGCTGGACATAAACAATTATTATAATTATAATCATGGGGAAACGCTAAACCCGTAGGATTATACAGCGCCTGTGGGGGGGGGGATGGAAGGTACTCAGGCTTAATTCAGGGAACTGGAGCACAGATCCAATCCCCTAGATCAAAAGCCCCTCACCAGCGTCAAGGAACCTCCCTTAAGGGGCGGACATATACAAATGTGTGTGTATATTAGCTGATGCAATTTCCACTCTACACGAGGTGTTATTCTACGTTGTTATGGCGCGACACATCACTCTTGACATTCCTTACTTCAAGACTATGACACACCTGCATAAATTTTATATATATATATATATATATATATAAACATATAATTGACCAGCTCCCTCCACCACTGCATCCTACGCCTCTCCCAGTTCACCAACAGACGGGCGTCCCTCCCTCCCTCCCTCATCTCACCACCACAACTCCATACCTCTTCGTCTCCAGTAAAAATAAACATGTCACTCGATACTATAAACAAGCTTTAAGTCTAATTCAAATTTTGGGTCAACCATCCAGAGGTTATCAGTTCATCAGTGACTGTGTGACCTTGTCCAACCTGACATGTCTGGCTGTCCTTTACTGTCAGTCTGCGTAACATCACCGTGGCTCTGTTGCCTCAAGGGACACCCCCTGTTTAGATACCTTAGTCCACACTGTACGCATCTGACATTCCATAAGGTTAACCTATGGCTGCCTGGCAGGGATTATGAGAGGTTGATCAGGCTCTGATCCACCATAAGGCCTGGTCACAGACCGGGCCGCGGGGGCGTTGACCCTCGGAACTCTCTCCAGGTAAACAGCCATTGACGTTTTTATACTTTTAATTCGTTTTTGTTTCTTGGTAATTTCAACTATTTTTAACTTATTTAGAAAAATAACTGTGTAAAATTCACACAGTCTGGGGGCCTCAGCCTGCCCCCAGGGGCCCCAAAGCAGTCTTGGTCCCCCTTGCAAAATTTCTCTTGGGGGTCCTTGGCTGCTGTCATTCTCACACAGTTTAAACTGTGAGTAAGACTTGATTTACAACTTGTAACGAAACATCACCAAACACACACCTATAACCCACACTCTGGAGAGGAAACTTTAGACGACGTTTCGATATGTTCTGCAACATTATCGAGCTGTGACATGATAATGGTCAAGGGCAGACCGAAACATCGTCTAACGTGTTCTCTCAGGAGTGTGGATTATTTACGTATTTTCCAGCCACGATATTGTGACTCTTGTTCTTTGATCTCCCACTTAATGCAACCTGTCGTCTCGTGACTCTTGTTTTTCGATCTCCCACCTAAAGCAACCTGTCGTCTCGTGACTCTTGTTTTTCGATCTCCCACTTAATGCAACCTGTCGTCTCGTGACTCTTGTTTTTCGATCTCCCACTTAATGCAACCTGTCGTCTTGTGACTTTTGTTTTTCGATCTCCCACTTAATGCAACCTGTCGTCTTGTGACTTTTGTTTTTCGATCTCCCACTTAATGCAACCTGTCGTCTTGTGACTTTTGTTTTTCGATCTCCCACTTAATGCAACCTGTCGTCTTGTGACTCTTGTTTTTCGATCTCCCACCTAATGCAACCTGTCGTCTCGTGACTCTTGTTTTTCGATCTCCCACCTAATGCAACCTGTCGTCTCGTGACTCTTGTTCTTCGATCTCCACCCAATGCAACCTGTCGTCTCGTGACTCTTGTTCTTCGATCTCCCACCTAATGCAACCTGTCGTCTCGTGACTCTTGTTTTTCGATCTCCCACTTAATGCAACCTGTCGTCTATCTGTATCGTCGGGTCACCATATGTAAAAGACCCGGGCCGGGACACGTACCGACGAATCATTCAAGTTCAAATCTATCCGTAGTAAAGTTCAGAGTTCTTCTCTCCTCTGCACTACCTACCTGGAGAGTATTCCGGGGATCAACGCCCCCGCGGCCGGGTCCACGACCAGGCCTCCCTGTGGAACCCTGATCTCTACCCACCTCACTTTACCCACAAGGTTACTCTAGACTTGATAAATTGATCGTTTAGTACAGCCAGAGACCAGCCGCTCATAATTATGTTCTTAGTGTTCAATTAGTAAGTAGGTCGGGGGGGGGGAGAATGGGTAATTTGAATACTCACCACTGTGGGTTTGCAGGGGTCGACTTCCAGTGTGGGTTAATATATATATGTCGTCCCGAAGAAGTAAAACTTGCGATTTTGGCTTAAATAACAACGCTTTTCTTGCCGAATAAGGCAAGAGAAAATTTGTGTATGCAATAATTTCGCAAAAAATCATTCTGAACCTAACGAAAAAAATATATTTCATAATGTTTGTTTATTAACAAATTATTGTAAATTTATCTAAAATATATTTAGTTGGGTTAGGCTAAAATAAATTGTTCTTGTTATAATAAGGTTAGGTAAGTTTTCTAAGATTCTTTTGGAGGAAAATTAAAATTTTTTACATTAACATTAATGAAAAAAATATATCTTCAAACGTATAAGAGAAAATTTTAGAAAGGGTTTAATTTTAAATGAGTTCTTGCTAACTGACCAGTTTTATATATTCGGCACGACATATATATATATATATATATATATATATATATATATATATATATATATATATATATATATATATATATATATATATATATATATATATATACACGAGTACATATGCTCAAATATGTGCTTACACAAGCATACACATACTAAAATAGAGCCATACAAAGAAGACTAAGAGCGAGGGAGGTCATCACAACCAGTTAAGAGGTAGGACCAAGAGCTGCGACTCGTCCTTGCAATCACAAATAGGCGAGTATAGAACTACACACAACTTGGAGTGCAGCCTGTTCAAGTATGTTCAGGAACTTGAAAGGGTGCAAAGATCTGCAAGCGAACTAGTACACGTGGGGCCAGGGAAAAGACGATGAGCACACTAAGATCAAGCGACAGGTCCGAAGACAATGAAGGTTTGTTATATGCAGAGATTCTAACAGCCAACTGCAGTAGCAAGGGACAGCTGGTCAGGAAAGACAGTTCACTGAGAATAGAAGTTTCAGATATGACAGGGACTGAAGGCAAGAACATGTCAATGGAAGGAAATAAAATGCCTCAGAGGAAGCAGATGGAGACTCAGTGGGAGGAGGAAAGGGCGAGGTCAGTTTTTGTGTACGGGCTCCAAGAAGCCAAGGGGGCCAACTTTGAAGAAATAAAACAGGAGGAGAAAAAAATGATTGAGGGCATCATGAAAACAATAGGGGAGGGCAATATGACCCAGGTGACAAATTTTCAGAGAATTGGGTGGTTTGCGAGTGGAAGGATACGGCCTGTCAGAGTAACTTTCAACGAAGAATCAGTTCGAACCAGGATTCTGCAAGAGAAAGCAAGACTGAGGGACAAAGAGGGGTACCAGAGAGTATACCTCGACCGCGACAGAACACAAGAAGAAAGGACTACACTGAAAGAGAGGGTACAGAGACGCAAGGAGGAACGAGAAGCAATGAAAATGAGCAGGACCCAGACACAGGAGGAAGGGCAAACACACCCCACAGAATCTCCCACCAAAAGACTCCACCCGCGACATTCCCAACGCAACTGAGCAACCTATACTACAACTCACTCACTGTTCCCTCTGCCACCAACCCCCATATCACAAACCTCACTCCAACAGCTGTCCCTTATGGGCATTCTGACCCCACCCCCATCAACACAAACCCCACCTACACCACAGCCCCATATAGGCCCCCACCAAGGCTCTCGCTCCCCCAACCCCAATATACTTGCATGACCACAATGATAGAAAAGAAACTAAAGGTTTGGTACACAAACGCGGATGGAATAACGAATAAACATGAGGAGTGGAATGAAAGAATCAGTGAAAAATCCCCAGACATCATAGCAGTCACAGAAACAAAACTCGCTGAGACAATAACAGACACAATCTTCCCAACAGGATATCAGATCCTGAGGAAAGATAGAAGGAGTAGAGGGGGAGGAGGGGTTGCACTGCTCATAAAACACCAATGGGGATTTGAGGAAATGGAAGGCATGGACATGATTGGAGAAAGAGACTACATTGTAGGTACAATTCAGTCCGGAGAACATAAAGTAGTCATTGGAGTGATGTATAACCCACCACAGAACTGCAGGAGGCCAAGAGAGGAGTACGAAGAAAACAACAGGGTGATGGTGGACACACTGGCTGAGGTGGCAAGAAGAGCTCACTCGAGCAGAGCAAAGTTACTGGTAATGGGCGATTTCAACCACAGGGAGATCGACTGGGAAAACCTGGAGCCACATGGGGGTCCCGAAACATGGAGAGCCAAGATGATGGATGTGGTACTTGAAAACCTCATGCATCAACATGTCAGGGACACAACCAGAGAGAGAGGGGAGGATGAGCCAGCAAGACTGGATCTTGTGTTCACCCTGAGCAGTTCAGACATTGAGGACATCACTTACGAGAGGCCCCTTGGAGCTAGCGATCATGTGGTTCTGAGTTTTGACTATATAGTAGAGTTACAAGTGGAGAAGGTAACAGGAACTGAAGGGGACAGGCCAAACTATAAAAGGGGGGACTACACAGGTATGAGAAACTTCCTGCAGGAGGTTCAGTGGGACAGAGAAATGGTAGGAAAATCGTAAACGAGATGATGGAATATGTGGCAACAAAGTGCAAGGAGGCAGAGGAAAGTTTTGTTCCCAAGGGAAACAGAAATAATAGGAAGACCAAAACGAGTCCTTAGTTTACCCGAAGGTGTAGGGAGGCAAAAACTAAGTGCAACAGAGAATGGAAAAGGTACAGGAGGCATAGGACCCAGGAAAACAAGGAGATTAGTAGAAGAGCCAGAAACGAGTATGCGCAGATAAGGAGGGAGGCCCAGCGACAGTATGAAAACGACATAGCATCGAAAGTCAAATCTGACCCGAAACTGCTGTATAGCCACATTAGGAGGAAGACAACAGTCAAGGACCAGGTGATAAGGCTGAGGAAAGAAGGTGGAGAACTCACAAGAAACGATCAAGAGGTATGTGAGGAGCTCAACACGAGATTTAAGGAAGTATTTACAGTAGAGACAGGAAGGACTCTGGGGGGACAGACCAGATGGGGACACCAACAAGGAATACACCAACAAGTGTTGGACGACATACATACAGATGAGGAGGAGGTGAAGAAACTGCTAAGGGACATCGATACCTCAAAGGCAATGGGACCGGACAACATCTCTCCGTGGGTCCTTAGAGAGGGAGCAGATATGTTGTGCGTACCACTTACCACAATCTTCAACACATCCCTGGAAACTGGGCAACTACCTGAGGTATGGAAGACGGCAAATGTAGTTCTCATTTTCAAAAAAGGAGACAGAAAAGAGGCACTAAACTATAGACCTGTGTCATTGACGTGTACAGTATGCAAAATTATGGAGAAGATTATCAGGAGGAGAGTGGTGGAGCACCTGGAACGGAACAGGAGTATAAATGCCAACCAGCACGGATTCATGGAAGGCAAATCCTGTGTCACAAACCTTCTGGAGTTTTATGATAAAATAACAGAAGTAAGACAAGAGAGAGAGGGGTGGGTTGATTGCATCTTCTTGGACTGCAAGAAGGCCTTTGACACAGTTCCTCACAAGAGATTAGTGCAGAAGCTAGAGCATCAGGCGCATATAACAGGAAGGGCACTGCAATGGATCAGAGAATACCTGACAGGGAGACAACAACGAGTCATGGTACGTAATGATGTATCACAGTGGGCACCTGTGACGAGCGGGGTCCCACAGGGGTCGGTCCTAGGACCAGTGCTATTTTTGGTATATGTGAACGACATGACGGAAGGGTTAGACTCAGAAGTGTCCCTGTTTGCAGATGATGTGAAGTTAATGAGGAGAATTAAATCTGATGAGGACCAGGCAGGACTTCAAAGAGACCTGGACAGACTGGACACCTGGTCCAGCAAATGGCTTCTCGAATTTAATCCTGCCAAATGCAAAGTCATGAAGATAGGGGAAGGGCACAGAAGACCACAGACAGAGTATAGGCTAGGTGGCCAAAGACTGCAAACCTCACTCAAGGAGAAAGATCTTGGGGTGAGTATAACACCGAGCATGTCTCCGGAAGCACACATCAATCAGATAACTGCTGCAGCATATGGGCGCCTGGCAAACCTGAGAACAGCATTCCGATACCTTAGTAAGGAATCATTCAAGACACTGTACACCGTGTATGTCAGGCCCATACTGGAGTATGCAGCACCTGTTTGGAACCCGCACTTGATAAAGCACGTCAAGAAACTAGAGAAAGTACAAAGGTTTGCAACAAGGTTAGTTCCAGAGCTAAGGGGAATGTCCTATGAAGAAAGATTAAGGGAAATCGGCCTGACGACACTGGAGGACAGGAGGGTCAGGGGAGACATGATAACGACATATAAAATACTGCGTGGAATAGACAAGGTGGACAAGGACAGGATGTTCCAGGGAGGGGACACAGAAACAAGAGGCCACAATTGGAAGTTGAAGACACAAATGAGTCAGAGAGATAGTAGGAAGTATTTCTTCAGTCATAGAGTTGTAAGGCAGTGGAATAGCCTAGAAAATGACGTAGTGGAGGCAGGAACCATACACAGTTTTAAGACGAGGTTTGATAAAGCTCATGGAGCGGGGAGAGAGAGGGCCTAGTAGCAACCGGTGAAGAGGCGGGGCCAGGAGCTAGGACTCGACCCCTGCAACCACAAATATGTGAGTACAAATAGGTGAGCACAGCCGAGGGCGATGCACTTTGAGGAGAGACTTAAGGAACTGAGCCTGAACACTTAGAAAACGGGAACATCGCCAGCTATAATCATTGTAAAAACAATTAAAGTTTACTACTAGAAATAAAAAATTATATATAAATAATTTGGCTTACTTTTTCCCATAAAATTCAACTGCACCAGCAGTTTCAATTAAAAGTGTGAAAAATTACATATTTTATCTAAAAAAATGAAGTACTGATATCATCATTAAAGTCTCCCAGCTGAGACTGACAGGTTTCAACACCTTGTATGAGCACCATCCATAGTTAGCTTTTGATAAGTAACATACATGTGCAACCTAACTGTTGCCAGGAGCTGTGACTCGACCCCTGCAACCACAACTAGATGAGTACGTGTGTCTTATCAATTTGTTGCTATTGTACACAATTATTATTCTTACACAGCTTTAGTTTTCACTGTGACTATGATACAGAAGAGGACACCAACACACTGCTGGTGTCTACAATTTAAGTAGAGAAGAATGGGACTTCCCACTCAGAGAAATTATTGACATAGTGGATAAACACAGAGGCTTTCAACGTGGGATTTATTTTCTATGTGTTATTTTCACAATATATTTAATTACGAGGACCAGATACAAGGGGACAGAGATGGCATTTAAAAACACAGAAGTTAAATTCTCAATGGAAATGCAAGGATCGAAATGGAAATAAGTCGCTTTGTCTGGCTTTCTTGGGTTATCCCACGCAATCTATATACTGCTATGTATTGTAATTTATGTAAATTTGTATTTATATATACCTGTACCTGAATATACTAACCCCGATACAAATATACTGGTGATTAAATACAGAACACACGTACGGCTGCCACGAGACCTGGTCACGGACCAGGCCGCAGTGGGCGCTGGCCCCAGAAACACCCTCCAGGTATACTCCAGGTACAAACCCAAACTGATACTAGACCCCAGCAAACCCAAAATGGTGAGACTGCACATTTTTCCCCCCTGACCTACATAATGGCTTAACATTAACATGGACAAGATATTTACGAGTGACTGGTCTCTGACTGTACTAAACGAGCACTGTATCAAGCCTAACGTGAGCTTGTGGCAGCCAGATATTACAGCGTTGTGGAGCGTAACCTGCAGTAAATGGTCCTTACAACGTTTCCATAACCCGATATTTTATTTTTATTTTAATGTGAGGGGGCGTTAAACCCGTAGGGGGCCATGTATAAATAGGATACAAAATGCGGGTAATGGCATTTTTTTATGAAGACGTTTCGTCCACAAGAGACTTTATCAAATGGTTTGATTACGTGCCTGGTGAGCGAAACGTCGTATATCTGATGAGTTTCGAGAGTTTCTTTATATATAATATGCCATAATATACTCTCGGTATATTCTAGTATTACCACAGGGGACATGAAACGCCTGAGAATGGGAAGCATTCACGTGAGATGCAAGGGAAAGCGGGATGAATCCAAATCCTGGGATAATGATCCTCCAGCAGCATCAAGACACATCCTTAGAAGGTACCATAACCTGCAGTAAGATAAGAGATTACCCTGACAGTTCTCCCATAACTAAAATGAACTTCTGCATTTTGCTGCATTCCGTGGATGTTCATCCTTCAGTATGACCGTGTGTGTGTAGGTGTGCCTGGAAGCAGGCTCTGGGGGTCATAGCCCCCCTCGGCCTGGACCCAGACCACAGTTAATGTACTGGTCAGTTAGGCTTTGCATTTGTGTGTCACTCTATATATTTGTACTATTTACATAAACTCTATTCAGGTAACTAACTAATCTCTAATAAAGTTGTCTTTATTACGTATCCCCAGAAAGGGGTTGCTCTATTGTTTTTTGTTTCCTTCCAACGTTTCCAACATTTATGGTGCCCCGTGACCTGGTGGCTAAAGCTTTCGCTTCACACGGCGAGGGTCTGGGTTCGATTCCCAGCGAGGTTTGAAACTTTAGGTGTGTTTATTTACATCGGTTGTCTATATTCTCCATCAGTACAATGGGAACTTGGGAGTTAGTCGACTGGTGTGGGTCGCATCCTGGGACAAAACTGACCTAATTTGCCCGAAATGCTCAGCATAGCAAGTGACTTTCTATATACTCTAGTAGTATGTCACTGATGTCATCTAGGTCTGTATACCTTGTACATGTACTTGTAGAAATAAAGATATGATTATTATTTTATATTTCGTTATATTTTCGTTTATAACGAAAGATCTCATCTGATTGGCTTCAGATTTTCACTGCTGGTGTATGGTAACTAGGGCAAGATTCATGCAAGTATTGGCAAGTGCAGATGCCCTGTGACAAAAGTTGTAGAATCAATTGCTAGATGATTCGCGGAAAACAAAAGCTTCGAAAAAGGAAATAAAAGGCTCGCAGCTAAATTTAGTGCAGTCAAGCAGTCAAGTACTGACTGAGAGGTCACAGAAAACGCACGGGAGATAGAGAGAGAGAGAGAGAATGTGGTTTTCAAGGGGCAACGGTGCCGTAAATATTGATTATTCAGCGTTGTTTAAATAATTTACTTAAGCATAATTACGTAGTTTTAGATGATTACAATTTTCTTTCCACAGTAGCATATGTATAAATAACACAGGATCACCCCCAAAAAGGTCAGACTAACTTATTTTCACTGGGTCCTTCTTACGGAGGTTTTTGTTGATGGGTTTCGAGAAGTTTAGCTCTGCGAAGGTAAGATTTGTTCGGATTTTTAACCCGGAGGGTTGGTATAAACTTTTTCACTGGGAAGTTCTTAAAAAAATACGGTTTTAGTGTTAATGATAAAGAATATTCTCATCCAAAATAATTTATATTTAAGTTCAATCAAGTACAGTGGAATTATCAAGGCAGGAAGCCACCCAGGAACTAACATTAAAGATACCGTAAGTAATGCATATACTAAGTGCTTGACTGAGACTCCAGGTGTCGTCCTAAAAGACTGTCTGACAGGTGTCACTTGTCTCAAGGACACTAATGGAAATAAGTAATTTTGACTTTCTTGGGTTATCATAAGTAATCTACACATGCTGCTATGTATGATAATTTATGTAACTGTATTTATGTGTACCTGTACCTGAATAAATTTACTAGCCTACAAAAAATTCTAAACTTGTCTATTTCTTCTATTTTTCAAATTTTATTTTTAAAGTTAATGTAACTTAGGCCAAGTTACATTAACTTGGCCTAAGTATACACTATATATTAGGTCATTTTATATTAGGTTAGGTTAGGTGATGTTATGTCTTGCCAGGTTAGGTTAGGTTAGAACGACCCCGGGTCGAATCCTGAGGATGGAGAAATGTTTGGGCAAGTCTCCTAATATTACCCTGCTGTCATTGTCACCCAGCAGTAAACAGTTACTTAAGTGTTAGTCGGAAATAAGCCACACTGCTTAGCTTAATAACCCTCCAGCGATACTAATTCCAGTCAAGTTTTTTCTTCTTTGTCTTCTTCTTCTTCGTCTTCTTTGTCATCTTCGTCCACCACAGCCAAAAAAAAAACGACAACAGGATCATTTCCTGCACTATGGGAGATTAACCTTTTCCGCATCGCCACGACAGCTTTTCCCAGGAGAAATTATTGAAAGCACAATTTAAGGTCGGTCTTGAAGTCGAGTATGATGCCTTTACCTAAATAAAACACTCTCGTCTCAGAGCTTTCTCCCTCTCAGCCATCATGGACGCTGATTGCTGCCTCCCCCAAGCCACCGGTGCACCTGGTAGTGACAGTCAAGAAGAAAAAGTGGACGACTAAAGACAGTGTGGCCGAGGGCACGAAAAGAAAGGTGTGGTGATGGTGGTTGTGATGATGTTGGTGGTGATGAGGTGATGGTGGTTGTGATGGTGGTGATGAGGAGATGGTGGTGATAATGGTGGTGGTGATGGTGGCGGCAACAGCAACAGCAGCAACAGTGTCAGTATAGTTGCTGATCCCCTTACATGTGTTGTATATCCATGTGCTTTATATAGAAGCTCCCTAGGCCTGTGACTGTATGACGTCACGGGATACAGCTTGAGTGAGTGAGACGAGCTGCCTCGTCCTCACTCGACGGACCACCTACAAGCAGGCAGAACAAGGCAGGCCTGGGCTCCCGCCTCTCATCACAGTCTGACAATATATGTAGTGTTACCATCCAACAATGTGTTTACCTTCAACCCTCGTTTCTCCTACCGAACCCCATACGACAACAGCAGTAACGGTATTAGTACTTCTAGTAGTAGTAGCAATAGTAATAGTAGTAGCAGCAGCAGCAGCAGCAGCAGTAACAGTAGTAGCGGTAGTAGAGACATCGTTGTGAGAGTGACTCCTGTCTAACGTGTGACGTCTACATACCAGCCTAAGCTTCCACCCTCAAAATCGAGTACCAAGAACCAAGTTACAAATCTGCTGTGTGGTGATCCATTGTTTTTATACACAGAAGAAACCTAGCTGAGGTAGGCCAGCGGATGCTTAACGACTCAAAGGGTCATTATCTGTCTAAGACCTGTGTCAGGTGCACTCTATGGTTTCCTGACCAACAAAACACTACCCCACACACAGGGCTGCCCGCCTCATATTATGGCAGAAATAAGCTGGTCAAAGTACGCTCAGTCAAGGTATTAATTATAACTTTTTAATGTCTGTAAGAATCATACGAAAAAAAATTTGCTGTGATCTCAAACAGATTTTGTGACACCAGCGAGTGACACCAGCGAGTGACACCAGTGAGTGACACCAATTAGTGACACCAGCGAGTGACACCAGCGAGTGACACCAGTTTATGACACCAGCGAGTGACACCAGTTGATGACACCAGCGAGTGACAACAGTTAGTGACACTAGCGAGTGACAGCAGCGGGTGACACCAGCAAGTGACAGCAGTTAGTGACACCAGCGAGTAACACCAGTTAGTGACACCAGTTGATGACACCAGTTGATGACACCAGTTGATGACACCAGCGAGTGACACCAGTCACTGTACAATACTATTCTACACAAAGAAGTCTTTGGCAAGTCTCTGGTCTATCCAACAATATCAGTAGAAAAAATGGAAGCTACTAGTGGCTTTTTTAGTCCTGGAGAACCCACTAGTGGCTTTTTTAGTCCTAGAGAACCCACTAGTGGCTTTTTTTTAGTCCTGGAGAACCCACTAGTGGCTTTTTTAGTCCTGGAGAACCCACTAGTGGCTTTTTTAGTCCTGGAGAACCCACTAGTGGCTTTTTTAGTCCTGGAGAACCCACTAGTGGCTTTTTTAGTCCTGGAGAACCCACTAGTGGCTTTTTTAGTCCTGGAGAACCCACTAGTGGCTTTTTTAGTCCTAGAGAACCCACTAGTGGCTTTTTTTTTAGTCCTGGAGAACCCACTAGTGGCTTTTTTAGTCCTGGAGAACCCACTAGTGGGTTCTTCAGTCCTGTTTTCACTGTTTTCAAGAGTAAATGGATCACCAGCCATGGAAGGTGCCCGATCAACCAAGCTGTAATAACTATGTGGGCCTATGGATCGCTGGCAGCAACAACCTGGTTGACGAGATAGTCAAAAAGGAAGGACTGGCCTCAGGAAGGGTTGCAGGGGTAGAAGAGACCTCATAACTCGTGTAGCCTCGCGCACACAGGCGGAAATCCAAGATGCACGATGAGCTGCGCTGCACAATAAAGTTAACGGAGCCAACTAGCACGAGTGGTAGAGGAGAGGTGAGCTTCCTTCTCCGCATTTAAGTAAAGAAACATTGATGAATCAAAGTGAGGGACGTCAACTGCATGCACTTGTACTTACCTAATTTGTTTCCCGTTCTTCTCTTGACTCGCAAACATATTGTTCTGGAGCGTATGCACTGAAAGTCAAACACAAGTTAGGATTAGTTACAAAAGGCATTATAAAGTTCCAGATACAGAACAATTATATGTGAACAATGTTGAGCACTCTCGGTAATGTGTGTGACACTACTGGGAGAGAGTACACAATTATTTTGTTTTTAACATGATAAAAAATCTTACCTTAACCCATATCAAATCTCAGCCCTGACGTACTCAACTCCTTTCTTCCCCTCTTCTTGATGCAACCTAGAACTGCTGACTAACACTGAGGTACCTAGTTGATGCTAGGTGAAAAGACTTGCCTATACGTTTTGCCCAGCCCGGGAATCGAATCTGGGGTCCTCTCAGTTATGAGCCGAATGATTTACCACTAAAATACCTGTCACCTAATCGTAGATTACCAAGTATTTACCCAGCCCAGGCCTTAATTAAGTCTAGCTCGTCAACGTTTTATCTCTGAGACACAACATTATTCTGCCTGGCACAACAGTACCTTATTTTTCAAGGTTTACTATACCGACTAAGTTGAAGAATATGTCGCACATGCAGTGCTTGGTTATATACCTTTGATATACCTTTGATGAGTTCCGAGAATCGCTCTACGACTCTTAATGCCGTAACGTTTCTCCTGGACAACAGACTTCTTCAGTGAAATGCAGGAGAATACAGCAATGAAGACAGTAGTAGTTTTGACGTGATTAGTCAGTCCCTCCCGTCTTAGCACCTAGCCCTTAGTAGGGCTAGGTGCTAAGACAGGAGGGACTGACTACCTCCTACTAACGGACTAATCACCTCAAAACTACCACTGTCTCCAGTGTAGTATTCTCTTGTATTCGACTGAAGAAGCCTGTTATTTAGGAGAAACGTTCCAAGCACTGCACATGGGACTTACATCCAGTCCTAATGCTGAAAGACAAAATTTAGTCATTATTTGATCAAAACTCAACACTAAATGTTTAACATTCACCACCTGCCATTACTAGACGTTATTTTTATCTCGGTTCTCGTGCACTAGCGTAAAATTAAACAAAACACGGGAGAGTCCCTAACCTACAGGTGCTTCCCGGGGACGGTTCCATCGACACCCAGGCGACAAGGACACCAAGGACAGGGTCAGTAAACAAATCCGGGACTAGGATTCACGTTAACAATATTGTGTATAAGGGCGCATTCAACAAGACTGCGCATGTGAAGGCTAGAAGATTATTGCAATCAAAACTAAACCTTGCTAAACCTACAAGGGTCATAGAGGAAGGCTAGAAGAGGGGCTGGTTGTGGCAGAGGGCCAGCTTATAAAACGACTAAGTTTTTACCACGACAGGAAACAGAGTCGTTAAGTGTCACGTCTGTTACTGGTCACGGTCCCTCGCAATGCAGTTACAACCACTTAAGAGACTGCATATATAAGCAATTAGTTATTGCCTTATTAATTCTAAGATAGTCTTAAGTTTGCTGGAAATGCTCTGCTTAATAAGGGGCTTTCTGCATGCACACCTGACTGCCATCCACCATTGTACCAACATTGTATCATAATGAAATTTAGGCTGTTAGGACAGGTTAAATAAGGGTGACACTGCCGTGGTTGGAAGAATTAACAAATAACTGCAATTACAAGACGAAACTTATGACTTGACAGTGGCGCAAAACGGAGCGAAACTTGACAGTGGCGCAAGACGGAGCGAAACTTGACAGTGGCGCAAGACGGAGCGAAACTTGACAGTGGTGCAAGACGGAGCGAAACTTGACAGTGGCGCAAGACGGAGCTAAACTTGACAGTGGCGCAAGACCGAGCGAAACTTGACAGTGGCGCAAGACGGAGCGAAACTTGACAGTGGCGAAAGACGGAGCGAAACTTGACAGTGGCGCAAGACCGAGCGAAACGTTCTCATAAGTTTCTCTCTCATAGGTGCTAGTTATTTGTGGATTAAATAAACTTATAAAACAGTCTCTCTCTGTTGCAGAGATGAGCAGGAAGTCCAAGCTTGGACTTCCTGCTCATTTCTGCAACACTGCACGCCCCTGATGATGTGCTGATGACGGGTCAACAACTCCCCAGGTGTGTGTGTGTGTGTGTGTGTGTGTGTGTGTGTGTGTGTGTGTGTGTGTGTGTGTGTGTGTGTGACTACTCACATTGTCAAGTTCCTTGACAATGTGAGTAGTCACGAAAGCGCTTAGAATTTCACTTCTCTTTCCCAGTGGTTGTTTTGTATATTTTAAAATCACCTGTTTACTGTGATCTTATTGCATATATATATATATATATATATATATATATATATATATATATATATATATATATATATATATATATATATATATATATATATATATATCATAATATAACATGCCTGGCAAAGTGATGGATCGCAAATCAGTCCCTGGTACGTTCAAATCCACACGCATATCGTTAATGGTGGGCGAACTGGCTGTTGCTTGACTGAGCAAGGAGAGAGAGAGAGTCTACGCCTGTAAGAGAAAGCTGATACGATTCACTACAGAACACATTGTGGCACCAACACCAGGAACATAACTCCAGTAACTGTGACATACAAAGCTATGGATATCTGTGATGATACCTGTTATGATTTTCGAAGACAAACACACTGTAAATATAATGCCATAAGACATAGTTTGTGTCTTAGTTGTTTAACGTCAGTATAATCCAGCCTTGTAGTACAAGGTCTGAGATGTTAGTTGTATATTGATAGAGGACGGTAAGAGAACACAGTGGCTTGGTGGGAGCTTAACAGATGAGCTTCAGTTCGTTGGAATTGAGCACCGTTTTGCGCAGACCGTGTGGAAGAGCACCGTTTTGCGCAGACCGTGTGGAAGAGCACCGTTTTGCGCAGACCGTGTGGAAGAGCACCGTTTTGCGCAGACCGTGTGGAAGAGCACCGTTTTGCGCAGACCGTGTGGAAGAGCACCGTTTTGCGCAGACCGTGCGGAAGAGCACCGTGGAGCGCAGACCGTACGGAAGAGCACCGTGGAGCGCTGACTATGAATCTCTGTAAGTTACTTGTTAAGGGCAAGAGTAAGTAAAGTTATGAGAGGTGAGGGGCATCCTGGCAGAGTGGACTTCATGTCCTGGACACGGTTTTCACTGCTACACCTGAAATAGCACTTTTTTCCACTGATGTGGCATATGACCTCGTTTGGCATATAACCTCATTTGGCGTATAACTTCATTGGCCACATAATTTGTCCTGACCTCACACGAGCCGTGACCTGGCCTAACCTCACAAATGTTGTAACCTAGCCTTACCTAATCTCAAGTAAGCAGTAGCCCTGTCTGACCTCACATGGATTGTGACTTAGTCTAACCTTACACAGCTCATGGTCTAATCTGACCTCACATGGGGGCCATAACCTGACCTCACCTGGATCTTGACCTAGCCTAATCTCATTAGTCATAACATAATATGACCAGTGACCTCACATGGGTCACAACATGACCTAACCAGTGACCTCACATGGGTCACAGGATGACCTGACTTGTGATCTCACATGGATCGTAACATGACCTGACAAGCAATCTCACATGGATCGTAATATGACCTGATTATTGACCTCACATGGATTGAATTGTAATTTGATCAGTGGCATTACATGACCTGACAGGCAACTTACTTGGTGAATGTGAGAGATGACCTCCGTGTGGGTAGCGTCTTCAAGACTCTTGCCGTTGACCTCCAAGATTTCGTCTCCAACCTCCAGATCCGCCTTGTCTGCCGGCGACCCTGTCAACAAGAACACACTACGTCAGCATGTAGCCAGAGCAACACCTGTTACTAGAATTGTAGTAAAGGCTTACCCCCAGCAATTGTAGTGGAAGGCTAAATAAACACTCCCCCCCCCTCTGAAGGAGAGGTGTTAATGTTGCAGTTTTATAAACTGTAGTGTAAAGTACCCCTCTGGTAGGACAGTGATGGAGTGAAAGATGAAAGTTTTTCTTTTTCGGGCCACCCTGCCTTGGTGGGAAACGGCCGATGTGTTAATGAAAACACACACACACACATGGGATTAAATCTGGAGTATCTGAGAGAGTTAGAGCAAAGGAAGGGGTAGCAGTAATGTTAAATGATCAGTTATGGAAGGAGAAAAGAGAATATGAATGTGTAAATTCAAGAATTATGTGGATTAAAGTAAAGGTTGGATGCGAGAAGTGGGTCATAATAAGCGTGTATGCACCTGGAGAAGAGAGGAATGCAGAGGAGAGAGAGAGATTTTGGGAGATGTTAAGTGAATGTATAGGAGCCTTTGAACCAAGTGAGAGAGTAATTGTGGTAGGGGACTTGAATGCTAAAGTAGGAGAAACTTTTAGAGAGGGTGTGGTAGGTAAGTTTGGGGTGCCAGGTGTAAATGATAATGGGAGCCCTTTGATTGAACTTTGTATAGAAAGGGGTTTAGTTATAGGTAATACATATTTTAAGAAAAAGAGGATAAATAAGTATACACGATATGATGTAGGGCGAAATGACAGTAGTTTGTTGGATTATGTATTGGTAGATAAAAGACTGTTGAGTAGACTTCAGGATGTACATGTTTATAGAGGGGCCACAGATATATCAGATCACTTTCTAGTTGTAGCTATACTGAGAGTAAAAGGTAGATGGGATACAAGGAGAATAGAAGCATCAGGGAAGAGAGAGGTGAAGGTTTATAAACTAAAAGAGGAGGCAGTTAGGGTAAGATATAAACAGCTATTGGAGGATAGATGGGCTAATGAGAGCATAGGCAATGGGGTCGAAGAGGTATGGGGTAGGTTTAAAAATGTAGTGTTAGAGTGTTCAGCAGAAGTTTGTGGTTACAGGAAAGTGGGTGCAGGAGGGAAGAGGAGCGATTGGTGGAATGATGATGTAAAGAGAGTAGTAAGGGAGAAAAAGTTAGCATATGAGAAGTTTTTACAAAGTAGAAGTGATGCAAGGAGGGAAGAGTATATGGAGAAAAAGAGAGAAGTTAAGAGAGTGGTGAAGCAATGTAAAAAGAGAGCAAATGAGAGAGTGGGTGAGATGTTATCAACAAATTTTGTTGAAAATAAGAAAAAGTTTTGGAGTGAGATTAACAAGTTAAGAAAGCCTAGAGAACAAATGGATTTGTCAGTTAAAAATAGGAGAGGAGAGTTATTAAATGGAGAGTTAGAGGTATTGGGAAGATGGAAGGAATATTTTGAGGAATTGTTAAATGTTGATGAAGATAGGGAAGCTGTGATTTCGTGTATAGGGCAAGGAGGAATAACATCTTGTAGGAGTGAGGAAGAGCCAGTTGTGAGTGTGGGGGAAGTTCGTGAGGCAGTAGGTAAAATGAAAGGGGGTAAGGCAGCCGGGATTGATGGGATAAAGATAGAAATGTTAAAAGCAGGTGGGGATATAGTTTTGGAGTGGTTGGTGCAATTATTTAATAAATGTATGGAAGAGGGTAAGGTACCTAGGGATTGGCAGAGAGCATGCATAGTTCCTTTGTATAAAGGCAAAGGGGATAAAAGAGAGTGCAAAAATTATAGGGGGATAAGTCTGTTGAGTGTACCTGGTAAAGTGTATGGTAGAGTTATAATTGAAAGAATTAAGAGTAAGACGGAGAATAGGATAGCAGATGAACAAGGAGGCTTTAGGAAAGGTAGGGGGTGTGTGGACCAGGTGTTTACAGTGAAACATATAAGTGAACAGTATTTAGATAAGGCTAAAGAGGTCTTTGTGGCATTTATGGATTTGGAAAAGGCGTATGACAGGGTGGATAGGGGGGCAATGTGACAGATGTTGCAAGTGTATGGTGTAGGAGGTAGGTTACTGAAAGCAGTGAAGAGTTTTTACGAGGATAGTGAGGCTCAAGTTAGAGTATGTAGGAAAGAGGGAAATTTTTTCCCAGTAAAAGTAGGCCTTAGACAAGGATGTGTGATGTCACCGTGGTTGTTTAATATATTTATAGATGGGGTTGTAAGAGAAGTAAATGCGAGGGTTTTGGCAAGAGGCGTGGAGTTAAAAGATAAAGAATCACACACAAAGTGGGAGTTGTCACAGCTGCTCTTTGCTGATGACACTGTGCTCTTGGGAGATTCTGAAGAGAAGTTGCAGAGATTGGTGGATGAATTTGGTAGGGTGTGCAAAAGAAGAAAATTAAAGGTGAATACAGGAAAGAGTAAGGTTATGAGGATAACAAAAAGATTAGGTGATGAAAGATTGAATATCAGATTGGAGGGAGAGAGTATGGAGGAGGTGAACGTATTCAGATATTTGGGAGTGGACGTGTCAGCGGATGGGTCTATGAAAGATGAGGTGAATCATAGAATTGATGAGGGAAAAAGAGTGAGTGGTGCACTTAGGAGTCTGTGGAAACAAAGAACTTTGTCCTTGGAGGCAAAGAGGGGAATGTATGAGAGTATAGTTTTACCAACGCTCTTATATGGGTGTGAAGCATGGGTGATGAATGTTGCAGCGAGGAGAAGGCTGGAGGCAGTGGAGATGTCATGTCTGAGGGCAATGTGTGGTGTGAATATAATGCAGAGAATTCGTAGTTTGGAAGTTAGGAGGAGGTGCGGGATTACCAAAACTGTTGTCCAGAGGGCTGAGGAAGGGTTGTTGAGGTGGTTCGGACATGTAGAGAGAATGGAGCGAAACAGAATGACTTCAAGAGTGTATCAGTCTGTAGTGGAAGGAAGGCGGGGTAGGGGTCGGCCTAGGAAGGGTTGGAGGGAGGGGGTAAAGGAGGTTTTGTGTGCGAGGGGCTTGGACTTCCAGCAGGCATGCGTGAGCGTGTTTGATAGGAGTGAATGGAGACAAATGGTTTTTAATACTTGACGTGCTGTTGGAGTGTGAGCAAAGTAACATTTATGAAGGGATTCAGGGAAACCGGCAGGCCGGACTTGAGTCCTGGAGATGGGAAGTACAGTGCCTGCACTCTGAAGGAGGGGTGTTAATGTTGCAGTTTAAAAACTGTAGTGTAAAGCACCCTTCTGGCAAGACAGTGATGGAGTGAATGATGGTGAAAGTTTTTCTTTTTCGGGCCACCCTGCCTTGGTGGGAATCGGCCAGTGTGATAATAAAAAAAAATATATATATCTATATATATATATATATATATATATATATATATATATATATATATATATATTATATATATATATGTATTATATATATATGTATTATATATATATATATATATATATATGTATATATATATATATATGTATATATATATATATATATATGTATATATATATATATATATATATATATATATATATATATATATATATATATATATATATATATATATATATATATGGCAATTTATACCAGTTGGACTGTATAAATTTAGCCAAGCTACCCAGGTAAAGTAGTTACAATTAATTCAGTGATATTAAAAGTTATGTACGAGACAGGGAAGCAGGTTTCCAGGTGAGGTACCAGGTTACACGTGGGTCTGAAGGCATATCTGGATATCCTTATCTGGGTTGATGGGGGTAGAAAAACAACTAAAAGCGATCACAGGTATAACACAGGTATACCACCCCTTGCATTAAATAACACACATGGGTCCAGTGCTTCGTCCCAAAAGTTTTAAACTAAGTAGGCACATAATTATGAAGTCTTCTAGATAAATTAATAATTGATTAGAATAATTACAATAATAGCACTGTAAAGTGCTACAAGATACAGTGGATGTTGTGATATTCAACTTCTGCCTGGAACGCGGCTTTTAGTGTACAAGAATATTCCAGTCTGGAGAGAACAGGTGATTTCACAGAGGCTTGACATCATTTGTTTTGAAGCTTCTAGTTATCAAGAGTTTTATATTCCGCGGTTATAATATTAACAGTTTTGTGATCCTTAAATGTAAGACCTGACATTATCACTCCTGGGTTCTCTGTAATAACGAAGTCACTGAAAGATGTCCTCACTCAACATCATATTGCTTTCTTCGGTCCGCTTGAAGGCCATGATTATATCAGCTTGTAGACTCGTTGGCTTCAGTGCATGACACACTTACACTAATTCTGCAAGATATGATACTGTGCTATGTTTTATGTCTCTTAAAAAATGAAAATGAGGAACAAAACGACTCACGAAATTGTGGTCACAGTGGTGCCTATGTTAACCTTCCTATGGTGTAGAAATATACCTAGTTGAACGAATCTTAATGTGGCTAGCTGGTCCAGTGGCTAACGCGACGGGCTGGAGTTTTGAGACTCTCTGACCGCGGGTTCAAATCCCGCCCGTGGTATGGTTTATGAGGAACAAAGTTTGTACGAAGAAGAACGCAGATTTTCATTGTGAGAGCAGCTCTGCCTCTCAGATTTCTCTATATCAAAAACAATTAAAAATCCAAGAGGAAAGAAAAACGGTTTGCCTTACGTTTTTGTTTAATTTTCAGTTTTTTTTTTTTCAATTTTTCGAGTACTCTTAACAAAACCAATTTTCGACTAAAATCAAGATTTCAATTATAAAAAAAAGCAGCAAGAGTTCTTAATCTTGTGGATTTTAATGATAAGTTAAGTACAAGTTTATAAGAGAAGTTAATCATTCAGAGGGAATTTCTTTCCACGATACACTAAGCAACTTCCTGCGACATGATGAGCGAGAGAACAACAAGTGTTGGTGTTTCCACAGAGGTTTTACAAGCGTATACGCAAGCCTCGTCAGGTGGCTACACCTGCACGCACCGTCTGAAGGTGTAACAGATGCCAGGGAAGACTCGGTACAGCAGTTAACAGTTTATTGTCTTCCTCACCTATTCCTTACCTAATTACTTACTGCCTTCCTCCTTCTTACTTGACCTACTTACTGCCTCGCTCCATCTTACTCGGAACTACTTACTACCCTGGTCCTTCTTACTGCCTTGTTCCTCCTTACTTGACCTACTTACTACCTTGCCTTGCCTATGACTAGTTTCTAGGGCTCTTTTACCCTGGCAGTCGAGCCTAAGGCTTGATACCCCTGTTGACTGCCTAATCAACCAGGTTATTATCAGCAGGGCCTAGGCTCACAGAGCTCACACGGAACTAAGGCAAATCACAGAGAGCTCAGATGTCACCCTTCAAGCTGCCAGATGTCACCCTCCCACTGCCGGCTGTCAACCTCCCACTGCTGGATGTCACCCTCCCACTGCCGGCTGTCGACCTCCCACTGCTGGATGTCACCCTTCCACTGTCCTATCTCACCCCCCAACCCACCACTTGGTGAGGAAACTTCCAATGACATTTCGATCCTTCGTGAGCCCTCATCAAGTTACGAATGAGAGAGAGAAAAGTATGAAAGTTAGATGATAGGTCGGTTGAAAATGTAAGGAGACAGTTAGGAGGCAAGTGAAGAAAGGAAAGCTAAAATAACCTAAAAAAAATCTAATAATTATAATCTTGGCTAAGGTAGTTGAGAAATTGATACGTGTCAGTACTACTACATGTTCATGTGTTACCAAATACATGAAGGTGAGGGAACAGGTGTATAAGTAGTTTGGGGACTGTAAATTTTAGTGTTGAGCAGGTGCGTATGGCAGGACACCTTGAAGGTGGTGTAAGAGACTCAGGGGAGACGACAAAGAGTTCTCACCTACACGAGACGAGACGGACGTCTTGCCTACACCTCTCAACTCTGCTCTTTGAAGCTCTCGAAGACGAAGCCGGCGTCATCGGACACCAGGAGGCAGCGTCAGCGAGGCAAGCGGCTGCGTCAGCAGGCCAGATGGAGGCGTCAACATGCATAAGAGAGCCAGACAAAGGCGTCAGCATGCAAAACAGTACCATCAACAAGGCAGACAGCTATGTCAGCAGGCCAGACAGAGGCGTCAGCATGTAAAACAGCAACATCAGCAAGACAGACAACTGCATAATCTGGCTAGATAGGCATCAGCAAGCGAAACAGCAGCACCAACAAGGTAGACGGTTTCTACGTCAGCAAGCCAGACAGGAATCAGCATGCAAAAGAGCAGCACCAGCAAGGCAGACAGCTGCGTCAGAGGGCCAGACAATGTCAGTGGACCAGGACACGATGTCAGCGAGCCAGAAGGCGCAGACTAAACAAAAACTTTTCAAGAGGTCAGCTGTCTTCAAGAGGAACCTTAGCAGGTTGTTCCAGACAGTTTCCAGTTTTCCAGCTCCTCGCCCGCACGCATCACACATGTCCCACAACAAATTCTGAACCAAATGCGGTCCATACTGGACCATTATTATAACGACACTACACACGTGACGGACGGACCACGTGTGTATCTAACATAATGGTTCACGGAGGACCAAAACATCGTCTGAGGTCTATTCTCGCCCTCGGTATAGACAACAAGGCGAGTACAACTACAGCAGCTGTGACATACCTGTGGCCCGTGTCCAGGGTTATCCTACCCCGCAGCCAGGCCTGTACAACAATCACAGTGTTAGTGGTACTGAACAACAACAGTGTTAGTGGTACTGAACAACAACAGTGTTAGTGGTACTGAACAACAACAGTGTTAGTGGTACTGAACAACAACAGTGTTAGTGGTACTGAACAACAACAGTGTTAGTGGTACTGAACAACAGTGTTAGTGGTACTGAACAACAACAGTGTTAGTGGTACTGAACAACAACAGTGTTAGTGGTACTGAACAACAGTGTTAGTGGTACTGAACAACAACAGTGTTAGTGGTACTGAACAACAGTGTTAGTGGTACTGAACAACAACAGTGTTAGTGGTACTGAACAACAACAACAACAACAGTGTTAGTGGTACTGAACAACAACAGTGTTAGTGGTACTGAACAACAACAGTGTTAGTGGTACTGAACAACAACAGTGTTGTAATAAAGTTGGTAGAATTACCGACAATATGTAAAGTAAAAGGACACAAGTGCAACTAATGTGACATTTATTGTGGCAACGTTTCGCTCTCCAGGAGCTTTATCAAGCAATTACAAACAATACATGGACACAGAGGGTATATAAAGGCTCAGAGTGAGGTGAATACTAGTGAGGTACCATTTCGATGTTCACTAGTGGTAGTAGTAGTAGTAGTAGTAGTAGTAGTAGTAGTGGTAGTGACAAAAGTAATACAATATGGTAGAGCAATAGCTCTTATAGCTTTTATATCCTTCCACTCATGTACGAGCGAAACGTTGCCACAATAAATGTCACATTAGTAACAACAGTGTTAGTGGTACTGAACAACAACAGTGTTAGTGGTACTGAACAACAACAGTGTTAGTGGTACTGAACAACAACAGTGTTAGTGGTACTGAACAACAACAGTGTTAGTGGTACTGAACAACAACAGTGTTAGTGGTACTGAACAACAACAGTGTTAGTGGTACTGAACAACAACAGTGTTAGTGGTACTGAACAACAACAGTGTTAGTGGTACTGAACAAAAACAACAAGAGTGTTAGTCGTACTGAACAACAACAACAACAACAGTGTTAGTCGTACTGAACAACAACAACAACAACAGTGTTAGTGGTACTGAACAACAACAACAAGTGTTTGTGATACTGAACAACAACAACAACAACATCAGTGTTAGTCGTACTGAACAACAACAACAACAGTGTCAGTGGTACTGAACAACAACAACAACAGTGTTAGTCGTACTGAACAACAACAACAACAACAACAGTGTTAGTCGTACTGAACAACAACAACAACAACATCAGTGTTAGTCGTACTGAACAACAACAACAACAGTGTCAGTGGTACTGAACAACAACAACAACAACAGTGTTAGTCGTACTGAACAACAACAACAACAACAAGTGTCAGTGGTACTGAACAACAACAACAACAACATTGTTAGTGGTACTGAACAACAACAACAACAACAACAACAGTGTTAGTGGTACTGAACAACAACAACAACAACAACAACAGTGTTAGTGGTACTGAACAACAACAACAACAACAACAGTGTTAGTGGTACTGAACAACAACAACAACAACAGAGTTAGTGGTACTGAACAACAACAGTGTTAGTGGTACTGAACAACAACAACAACAACAACAGTGTTAGTGGTACTGAACAACAACAACAGTGTTAGTGGTACTGAACAACAACAGTGTTAGTGGTACTGAACAACAACAACAACAACAGTGTTAGTGGTACTGAACAACAACAGTGTTAGTGGTACTGAACAACAACAGTGTTAGTGGTACTGAACAACAACAACAGTGTTAGTGGTACTGAACAACAACAACAACAACAGTGTTAGTGGTACTGAACAACAACAGTGTTAGTGGTACTGAACAACAACAACAACAACAACAGTGTTAGTGGTACTGAACAACAACAACAGTGTTAGTGGTACTGAACAACAACAGTGTTAGTGGTACTGAACAACAACAACAACAACAGTGTTAGTGGTACTGAACAACAACAACAGTGTTTGTGGTACTGAACAACAACAGTGTTAGTGGTACTGAACAACAACAACAGTGTTAGTGGTACTGAACAACAACAACAACAACAGTGTTAGTGGTACTGAACAACAACAGTGTTAGTGGTACTGAACAACAACAACAACAACAGTGTTAGTGGTACTGAACAACAACAACAGTGTTAGTGGTACTGAACAACAACAGTGTTAGTGGTACTGAACAACAACAACAACAACAACAACAACTACAACAACAGTGTCAGTGGTACTGAACAACAACAACAACAACAACAACAGTGTTAGTGGTACTGAACAACAACAACAACAACAACAACAACAGTGTTAGTGGTACTGAACAACAACAACAACAACAGTGTTAGTGGTGCTGAACAACAACAACAACAACAACAGTGTTAGTAGTACTGAACAACAACAACAACAGTGTTAGTGGTACTGAACAACAACAACAACAACAACAACAACAGTGTTAGTGGTACTGAACAACAACAACAACAACAACAACAGTGTTAGTGGTACTGAACAACAACAACAACAACAACAACAACAGTGTTAGTGGTACTGAACAACAACAACAACAACAACAACAACAGTGTTAGTGGTACTGAACAACAACAACAACAACAGTGTCAGTTGTACTGAACAACAACAACAGTGTTAGTGGTACTGAACAACAACAACAACAACAGTGTTAGTGGTACTGAACAACAACAACAACAACAACAACAGTGTTAGTGGTACTGAACAACAACAACAACAACAACAACAACAACAACAGTGTTAGTGGTACTGAACAACAACAACAACAACAACAACAACAGTGTTAGTGGTACTGAACAACAACAACAACAACAGTGTCAGTTGTACTGAACAACAACAACAACAACAACAGTGTCAGTGGTACTGAACAACAACAACAACAACAACAGTGTTAGTGGTACTGAACAACAACAACAACAACAGTGTTAGTGGTACTGAACAACAACAACAGTGTCAGTGGTACTGAACAACAACAGTGTTAGTGGTACTGAACAACAAGAGTGTCAGTGGTACTGAACAACAACAGTGTCAGTGGTACTGAACAACAACAACAGTGTTAGTGGTACTGAACAACAACAACAGTGTCAGTGGTACTGAACAACAACAACAGTGTTAGTGGTACTGAACAACAACCGTGTTAGTGGTACTGAACAACAACAGTGTCAGTGGTACTGAACAACAACAGTGTCAGTGGTACTGAACAACAACAACAACATTGTTAGTGGTACTGAACAACAACAACAACAACAACAGTGTCAGTGGTACTGAACAACAACAGTGTTAGTGGTATTGAACAACAACAGTGTTAGTGGTACTGAACAACAACAGCTACAACAGTGTTAGTGGTACTGAACAACAATAACAACAACAGTGTTAGTGGTACTGAACAACAACAACAACAACAGTGTTAGTGGTGGTGAACAACAACAACAACAACAACAGTGTCAGTGGTACTGAACAACAACAGTGTTAGTGGTACTGAACAACAACAACAACAACAACAACTACAACAACAGTGTCAGTGGTACTGAACAACAACAACAACAACAGTGTTAGTGGTACTGAACAACAACAACAACAACAGTGTTAGTGGTGCTGAACAACAACAACAACAACAACAGTGTTAGTAGTATTGAACAACAACAACAACAACAACAGTGTTAGTGGTACTGAACAACAACAACAACAACAACAGTGTTAGTGGTATTGAACAACAACAACAACAACAACAACAACAACAACAGTGTTAGTGGTACTGAACAACAACAACAACAACAGTGTTAGTGGTACTGAACAACAACAACAACAACAGTGTTAGTGGTACTGAACAACAACAACAACAACAGTGTCAGTTGTACTGAACAACAACAACAACAACAACAGTGTCAGTGGTACTGAACAACAACAACAACAACAACAGTGTTAGTGGTACTGAACAACAACAACAACAACAACAGTGTTAGTGGTACTGAACAACAACAACAACAACAACAGTGTTAGTGGTACTGAACAACAACAACAACAACAACAACAACAGTGTTAGTGGTACTGAACAACAACAACAACAGTGTTAGTGGTACTGAACAACAACAACAACAATAAAAACAACAGTGTTAGTGGTACTGAACAACAACAACAGTGTTAGTGGTACTGAACAACAACAACAACAACAGTGTTAGTGGTACTGAACAACAACAACAACAACAACAACAGTGTTAGTGGTACTGAACAACAACAACAACAACAGTGTTAGTGGTACTGAACAACAACAACAACAACAGTGTCAGTGGTACTGAACAACAACAACAACAACAGTGTTAGTGGTACTGAACAACAACAACAGTGTTAGTGGTACTGAACAACAACAACAACAACAGTGTTAGTGGTACTGAACAACAACAACAACAACAACAACAGTGCTAGTGGTACTGAACAACAACAACAACAACAACAACAGTGTTAGTGGTACTGAACAACAACAACAACAACAGTGTTAGTGGTACTGAACAACAACAACAACAACAACAACAACAGTGTTAGTGGTACTGAACAACAACAACAGTGTTAGTGGTACTGAACAACAACAACAACAGTGCTAGTGGTACTGAACAACAACAACAACAACAGTGCTAGTGGTACTGAACAACAACAACAACAACAGTGTTAGTGGTACTGAACAACAACAACAACAACAGTGTCAGTGGTACTGAACAACAACAACAGTGTCAGTGGTACTGAACAACAACAACAACAACAGTGTTAGTGGTACTGAACAACAACAACAACAACAACAACAGTGTCAGTGGTACTGAACAACAACAACAACAACAACAGTGTCAGTGGTACTGAACAACAACAACAACAACAACAACAGTGTTAGTGGTACTGAACAACAACAACAACAACAACAACAACAGTGTCAGTGGTACTGAACAACAACAACAACAACAACAACAACAGTGTCAGTGGTACTGAACAACAACAACAACAACAACAGTGTCAGTGGTACTGAACAACAACAACAACGTGTTAGTGGTACTGAACAACAACAACAACAACAACAACAGTGTTAGTGGTACTGAACAACAACAACAACAGTGTTAGTGGTACTGAACAACAACAACAACAACAACAACAACAGTGTCAGTGGTACTGAACAACAACAACAACAACAGTGTCAGTGGTACTGAACAACAACAACAACAACAACAGTGTCAGTGGTACTGAACAACAACAACAACAACAGTGTTAGTGGTACTGAACAACAACAACAACAACAGTGTTAGTGGTACTGAACAACAACAACAACAACAGTGTTAGTGGTACTGAACAACAACAACAACAACAACAACAGTGTTAGTGGTACTGAACAACAACAACAACAACAACAACAGTGTCAGTGGTACTGAACAACAACAACAACAACAGTGTTAGTGGTACTGAACAACAACAACAACAACAGTGTCAGTGGTACTGAACAACAACAACAACAACAGTGTCAGTGGTACTGAACAACAACAACAGTGTTAGTGGTACTGAACAACAACAACAACAACAGTGTTAGTGGTACTGAACAACAACAACAACAGTGCTAGTGGTACTGAACAACAACAACAACAGTGCTAGTGGTACTGAACAACAACAACAACAGTGCTAGTGGTACTGAACAACAACAACAACAGTGCTAGTGGTACTGAACAACAACAACAACAACAGTGTTAGTGGTACTGAACAACAACAACAACAGTGCTAGTGGTACTGAACAACAACAACAGTGTTAGTGGTACTGAACAACAACAACAACAACAGTGTTAGTGGTACTGAACAACAACAACAACAACAGTGTTAGTGGTACTGAACAACAACAACAACAACAGTGTTAGTGGTACTGAACAACAACAACAGTGTTAGTGGTACTGAACAACAACAACAACAACAGTGTTAGTGGTACTGAACAACAACAACAACAACAGTGTTAGTGGTACTGAACAACAACAACAGTGTTAGTGGTACTGAACAACAACAACAACAACAGTGTCAGTGGTACTGAACAACAACAACAACAACAGTGTCAGTGGTACTGAACAACAACAACAGTGTTAGTGGTACTGAACAACAACAACAACAACAGTGTCAGTGGTACTGAACAACAACAACAGTGTTAGTGGTACTGAACAACAACAACAACAACAGTGTCAGGGGTACTGAACAACAACAACAACAACAGTGTTAGTGGTACTGAACAACAACAACAGTGTCAGTGGTACTGAACAACAACAACAACAACAGTGTCAGTGGTACTGAACAACAACAACAACAACAAGTGTCAGTGGTACTGAACAACAACAACAACAACAGTGTTAGTGGTACTGAACAACAACAACAACAACAGTGTTAGTGGTACTGAACAACAACAACAGTGTCAGTGGTACTGAACAACAACAACAACAACAGTGTTAGTGGTACTGAACAACAACAACAACAACAGTGTTAGTGGTACTCAACAACAACAACAACAACAGTGTTAGTGGTACTCAACAACAACAACAACAGTGTTAGTGGTACTCAACAACAACAACAACAACAACAGTGTTAGTGGTACTCAACAACAACAACAACAACAACAGTGTTAGTGGTACTCAACAACAACAACAACAACAACAGTGTTAGTGGTACTGAACAACAACAACAGTGTTAGTGGTACTCAACAACAACAACAACAACAACAGTGTTAGTGGTACTCAACAACAACAACAACAACAACAGTGTTAGTGGTACTCAACAACAACAACAACAACAGTGTTAGTGGTACTCAACAACAACAACAGTGTCAGTGGTACTGAACAACAACAACAACAACAACAGTGTTAGTGGTACTGAACAACAACAACAACAGTGTTAGTGGTACTGAACAACAACAACAACAGTGTTAGTGGTACTGAACAACAACAACAACAACAACAGTGTTAGTGGTACTGAACAACAACAACAACAGTGTTAGTGGTACTGAACAACAACAACAACAGTGTTAGTGGTACTGAACAACAACAACAACAACAACAGTGTTAGTGGTACTGAACAACAACAACAACAACAGTGTTAGTGGTACTGAACAACAACAACAACAACAGTGTTAGTGGTACTGAACAACAACAACAGTGTTAGTGGTACTGAACAACAACAACAACAACAACAACAACAACAGTGTTAGTGGTACTGAACAACAACAACAGTGTTAGTGGTACTGAACAACAACAAAAACAACAGTGTCAGTGGTACTGAACAACAACAACAACAACAGTGTTAATGGTACTGAACAACAACAACAACAACAACAACAACAACAGTGTTAGTGGTACTGAACAACAACAACAACAACAACAGTGTTAGTGGTACTGAACAACAACAACAACAACAGTGTTAGTGGTAATGAACAACAACAACAACAACAGTGTTAGTGGTACTGAACAACAACAACAACAACAGTGTTAGTGGTACTGAACAACAACAACAACAACAGTGTTAGTGGTACTGAACAACAACAACAACAACAACAACAGTGTTAGTGGTACTGAACAACAACAACAACAACAGTGTTAGTGGTACTGAACAACAACAGCAACAACAACAACAGTGTCAGTGGCACTGAACAACAACAACAACAACAGTGTCAGTGGCACTGAACAACAACAACAACAACAGTGTCAGTGGCACTGAACAACAACAACAACAACAACAGTGTCAGTGGCACTGAACAACAACAACAACAACAGTGTCAGTGGTACTGAACAACAACAACAACAACAGTGTTAGTGGTACTGAACAACAACAACAACAACAACAGTGTTAGTGGTACTGAACAACAACAACAACAACAGTGTTAGTGGTACTGAACAACAACAACAACAACAACAGTGTTAGTGGTACTGAACAACAACAACAACAACAGTGTTAGTGGTACTGAACAACAACAACAGTGTTAGTGGTACTGAACAACAACAACAACAACAGTGTTAGTGGTACTGAACAACAACAACAGTGTTAGTGGTACTGAACAACAACAACAACAACAACAGTGTCAGTGGCACTGAACAACAACAACAACAACAACAGTGTTAGTGGTACTGAACAACAACAACAACAACAGTGTCAGTGGTACTGAACAACAACAACAACAACAGTGTCAGTGGTACTGAACAACAACAACAACAACAGTGTTAGTGGTACTGAACAACAACAACAGTGTTAGTGGTACTGAACAACAACAACAACAACAGTGTTAGTGGTACTGAACAACAACAACAACAACAGTGTCAGTGGCACTGAACAACAACAACAACAACAGTGTCAGTGGTACTGAACAACAACAACAACAACAGTGTTAGTGGTACTGAACAACAACAACAACAACAACAGTGTTAGTGGTACTGAACAACAACAACAACAACAGTGTTAGTGGTACTGAACAACAACAACAACAACAGTGTCAGTGGTACTGAACAACAACAACAACAACAGTGTTAGTGGTACTGAACAACAACAACAACAACAGTGTCAGTGGTACTGAACAACAACAACAACAACAACAACAACAACAACAACAACAACAACAGTGTCAGTGGTACTGAACAACAACAACAACAACAGTGTTAGTGGTACTGAACAACAACTACAACAACAACAGTGTCAGTGGTACTGAACAACAACAACAACAACAACAGTGTCAGTGGTACTGAACAACAACAACAACAACAGTGTTAGTGGTACTGAAGAACAACAACAGTGTTAGTGGTACTGAACAACAACAACAACAACAGTGTTAGTGGGACTGAACAACAACAACAACAACAACAACAGTGTCAGTGGTACTGAACAACAACAACAGTGTTAGTGGGACTGAACAACAACAGTGTCAGTGGTACTGAACAACAACAACAACAACAAGTGTTAGTGGTACTGAACAACAACAACAACAACAACAACAGTGTTAGGGGTACTGAACAACAACAACAACAATAACAACAACAGTGTTAGTGGTACTGAACAACAACAACAGTGTTAGTGGTACTGAACAACAACAACAACAACAGTGTTAGTGGTACTGAACAACAACAACAACAACAGTGTTAGTGGTACTGAACAACAACAACAGTGTCAGTGGTACTGAACAACAACAGTGTTAGTGGTACTGAACAACAACAGTGTCAGTGGTACTGAACAACAACAACAACATTGTTAGTGGTACTGAACAACAACATCAACAACAACAGTGTCAGTGGTACTGAACAACAACAGTGTCAGTGGTACTGAACAACAACAGTGTTAGTGGTACTGAACAACAACAACAGTGTTAGTGGTACTGAACAACAACAACAGTGTTAGTGGTACTGAACAACAACAACAGTGTTAGTGGTACTGAACAACAACAACAGTGTCAGTGGTACTGAACAACAACAACAGTGTTAGTGGTACTGAACAACAACAGTGTTAGTGGTACTGAACAACAACAGTGTCAGTGGTACTGAACAACAACAGTGTCAGTGGTACTGAACAACAACAACAACATTGTTAGTGGTACTGAACAACAACATCAAAAACAACAGTGTCAGTGGTACTGAACAACAACAGTGTCAGTGGTACTGAACAACAACAGTGTTAGTGGTACTGAACAACAACAACAGTGTCAGTGGTACTGAACAACAACAACAGTGTCAGTGGTACTGAACAACAACAACAGTGTCAGTGGTACTGAACAACAACAACAGTGTCAGTGGTACTGAACAACAACAACAGTGTCAGTGGTACTGAACAACAACAGTGTTAGTGGTACTGAACAACAACAGTGTCAGTGGTACTGAACAACAACAGTGTCAGTGGTACTGAACAACAACAACAACATTGTTAGTGGTACTGAACAACAACAACAACAACAACAGTGTTAGTGGTACTGAACAACAACAGTGTTAGTGGTATTGAACAACAACAGTGTTAGTGGTACTGAACAACAACAGCTACAACAGTGTTAGTGGTACTGAACAACAATAACAACAACAGTGTTAGTGGTACTGAACAACAACAACAACAACAGTGTTAGTGGTGGTGAACAACAACAACAACAACAACAGTGTCAGTGGTACTGAACAACAACAGTGTTAGTGGTACTGAACAACAACAGTGTCAGTGGTACTAAACAACAACAACAACAACAACAGTGTTAGTGGTACTGAACAACAACAACAGTGTCAGTGGTACTGAACAACAACAGTGTTAGTGGTACTGAACAACAACAGTGTCAGTGGTACTGAACAACAACAACAACAACAACAACAGTGTCAGTGGTACTGAACAACAACAACAACAACAGTGTCAGTGGTACTGAACAACAACAGTGTTAGTGGTACTGAAGAACAACAACATTGTCAGTGGTACTGAACAACAACAGTGTCAGTGGTACTGAACAACAACAACAACAACAACAGTGTTAGTGGCACTGAACAACAACAACAACAACAACAGTGTTAGTGGTACTGAACAACAATAACAACAACAGTGTTAGTGGTACTGAACAACAATAACAACAACAGTGTTAGTGGTACTGAACAACAATAACAACAACAGTGTTAGTGGTACTGAACAACAACAACAACAACAACAGTGTCAGTGGTACTGAACAACAACAGTGTTAGTGGTACTGAACAACAATAACAACAACAGTGTTAGTGGTACTGAACAACAACAACAACAACAGTGTTAGTGGTACTGAACAACAACAACAACAACAACAGTGTCAGTGGTACTGAACAACAACAGTGTTAGTGGTACTGAACAACAACAACAGTGTCAGTGGTACTAAACAACAACAACAACAACAACAGTGTTAGTGGTACTGAACAACAACAACAGTGTTAGTGGTACTGAACAACAACAGTGTTAGTGGTACTGAACAACAACAGTGTTAGTGGTACTGAACAACAACAACAACAACAACAGTGTTAGTGGTACTGAACAACAACAACAACAACAGTGTTAGTGGTACTGAACAACAACAGTGTTAGTGGTACTGAAGAACAACAACATTGTCAGTGGTACTGAACAACAACAGTGTCAGTGGTACTGAACAACAACAACAACAACAACAGTGTTAGTGGCACTGAACAACAACAACAACAACAACAGTGTTAGTGGTACTGAACAACAATAACAACAACAGTGTTAGTGGTACTGAACAACAATAACAACAACAGTGTTAGTGGTACTGAACAACAATAACAACAACAGTGTTAGTGGTACTGAACAACAACAACAACAACAACAGTGTCAGTGGTACTGAACAACAACAGTGTTAGTGGTACTGAACAACAACAGTGTCAGTGGTACTGAACAACAACAACCGTGTTAGTGGTACTGAACAACAACAACAACAACAGTGTCAGTGGTACTGAACAACAACAACAACAACATTGTTAGTGGTACTGAACAACAACAACAACAACAACAGTGTCAGTGGTACTGAACAACAACAGTGTTAGTGGTATTGAACAACAACAGTGTTAGTGGTACTGAACAACAACAGCTACAACAGTGTTAGTGGTACTGAACAGCAATAACAACAACAGTGTTAGTGGTACTGAACAACAACAACAGGGTTAGTGGTGCTGAACAACAACAACAACAACAGTTAGTGGTACTGAACAACAACAACAACAGTGTTAGTGGTGCTGAACAACAACAACAACAGTGTTAGTGGTGCTGAACAACAACAACAACAGTGTTAGTGGTGCTGAACAACAACAACAACAGTGTTAGTGGTGCTGAACAACAACAACAACAACAGTGTTAGTGGTACTGAACAACAACAACCACAACAGTGTTAGTGGTGCTGAACAACAACAACAGTGTTAGTGGTGCTGAACAACAACAACAACAGTGTTAGTGGTACTGAACAACAACAACAATAACAACAGTGTTAGTGGTACTGAACAACAATAACAACAACAATAACAGTGTTAGTGGTACTGAACAACAACAACAACAAGAGTGTTAGTGGTACTGAACAACAACAACAACAGTATTACTGGTACTGAACAACAATAACAACAACAACAGTGTTGGTACTAAACAACAACAACAGTGTTAGTGGTACTGAACAACAATAACAACAACAGTGCTAGTGGTACTGAACAACAATAACAACAACAGTGTTGGTACTGAACAACAACAACAACAACAGTGTTAGTGGTACTGAACAACACTAACAACAACAGTGTTAGTGGTACTGATCAACAATAACAACAACAGTGTTAGTGGAACTGAACAACAACAACAACAGTGTTAGTGGTACTGAACAACAATAACAACAACAGTGTTGGTACTGAACAACAACAACAACAGTGTTAGTGGTACTGAACAACAACAGCTACAACAGTGTTAGTGGTACTGAACAATAACAACAACAATGTTAGTGGTACTGAACAACAACAACAACAGTGTCAGTGGTACTGAACAACAACAGTGTCAGTGGTACTGAACAACAACAGTGTCAGTGGTACTGAACAACAACAGTGTTAGTGGTACTGAACAACAACAACAGTGTCAGTGGTACTGAACAACAACAGTGTCAGTGGTACTGATCAACAAGTGTCAGTGGTACTGAACAACAACAGTGTCAGTGGTACTGAACAACAACAGTGTTAGTGGTACTGAACAACAACAACAGTGTCAGTGGTACTGAACAACAACAGTGTTAGTGGTACTGAACAACAACAACAGTGTCAGTGGTACTGAACAACAACAGTGTCAGTGGTACTGAACAACAACAGTGTTAGTGGTACTGAACAACAACAGCAGTGTCAGTGGTACTGAACAACAACAGTGTCAGTGGTACTGAACAACAACAACAGTGTCAGTGGTACTGAACAACAACAGTGTCAGTGGTACTGAACAACAAGTGTCAGTGGTACTGAACAACAACAGTGTTAGTGGTACTGTTGCGACCCCTGAATGGGTCACAATGTATATAATGTATATTACCTGTTCATATAATTTTATATTGCTTATATTTGCGATAATAGCTAAATCGGAAATATATTGCTTTATATTATTATTTAACTTAGTTATATTGTTAGGTAGGATGTAACATTCATATATTATTATATGGTCATAGTTCAAGTCTTGATTGTCTAACTACTGTAATTATCGCTCGTGGCTCGTTACTCTGCTGGCTTCTCGGTTTTGCTGGGCAGCAACTGTCCACGGAGCTATCACATGATCGGGGGGAAGGGGTGTTCACACCTCGCCTGAAGTAGTCAGTCTGGGCTAGACTCTCTTGGTGGTTGGACGTATTCCTGACAAGACGTGCCTAACTCTCCCTTATTGGCCCTTGTTAGAAGATCGTCTCTGTCTCTTTCTTGTTGTTGGTTCTGTAGAACTGTTCACAGAACATTGTCTAGACTTAGTGATTTTCGACGTTGTACTGAGGTTGTGTGTCGCATAGACACTCTGAGCAACTCAGGTCCTGAGCTGTAGCTTCTGACCTAATTTGTACTGGTATCTGTGTACTGTCACAGTCGGGGGTTTTCTTATGCTGAACTTAGATTCAGTAGTATGGGAGTTTTGTGACTTTTGTGGAGGATCTGCAGATGGTCCCTACTTAGTGTCGTTATATTACCTCCTTGTTCCTGATTCTGTGTCGCAGTTGCTTGTTATATTGCTATTGGGCTTATCAGTCATTTTATTGTTCAAGCAAGCTGTTCTGATTGCCAGGTGGTCAAGAAGTTAGTCGATGTGAGGAATTTGTCAGTCACTTGTTTAAGTCTAGTAGAGTCGTGAGACATGGCGAACTACTTAGAGCACTTACACACAAACTTATTTGTATATTGTATTATTAAATGTTAATGTACCAGACGGTACTTAAGACGTATATATGTGATATGTGCCTTCAGCACAATACTACTATATATGAGAGAAGTGTAGGAACTTGTATCCTATATTATATTCCATTGATTAATTTAATTTACTTTGATCTTATACCTCTAGACAATATTATTAATAAACTTAATAAATTTTAATTTCTCTAGTTAGTAGCCTACCAGTTGTAATCATGAAGCACTAATAATTCTTATTGAATTCTAATGGATAATTGGACCAGGATACTGACTACTTGTTACGAAAACCCAGTAACAGGCTGGATGCAAGTATTCACTGGAGATCTCAAAGCTTATTAGAAATCGCGTTTTTTGTAACAGGTACCGAACAACAATAGTGTTAGTGGTACTGAACAACTACAACAACAACAGTGTCACTGGTACTGAACAACAACAGTGTCAGTGGTACTGAACAACAACAGTGTCAGTGGTACTGAACAACAACAGTGTCAGTGGTACTGAACAACAACAGTGTCAGTGGTACTGAACAACAACAACAACAGTGTCAGTGGTACTGAACAACAACAGTGTCAGTGGTACTGAACAACAACAGTGTCAGTGGTACTGAACAACAACAGTGTCACTGGTACTGAACAACAACAGTGTCAATGGTACTGAACAACAACAACAACAGTGTCAGTGGTACTGAACAACAACAGTGTCAGTGGTACTGAACAACAACAGTGTCACTGGTACTGAACAACAACAGTGTCAATGGTACTGAACAACAACAACAACAGTGTTAGTGGTACTGAACAACTACAACAACAGTGTCACTGGTACTGAACAACAACAGTGTCAGTGGTACTGAACAACAACAGTGTCAATGGTACTGAACAACAACAGTGTCACTGGTACTGAACAACAACAGTGTCAATGGTACTGAACAACAACAGTGTCACTGGTACTGAACAACAACAGTGTCACTGGTACTGAACAACAACAGTGTCACTGGTACTGAACAACAACAACAACAGTGTCAATGGTACTGAACAACTACAACAACAGTGTCACTGGTACTGAACAACAACAGTGTCAGTGGTACTGAACAACAACAGTGTCAGTGGTACTGAACAACAACAGTGTCACTGGTACTGAACAACAACAGTGTCAGTGGTACTGAACAACAACAGTGTCACTGGTACTGAACAACAACAACAGTGTCACTGGTACTGAACAACAACAGTGTCAGTGGTACTGAACAACAACAGTGTCACTGGTACTGAACAACAACAGTGTCAGTGGTACTGAACAACAACAGTGTCAGTGGTACTGAACAACAACAACAACAGTGTTAGTGGTACTGAACAACAACAACAACAGTGTTAGTGGTACTGAACAACAACAACAACAAAAACAGTGTTATCGGAACTGAACAACAACAGTGTTAGTGGTACTGAACAACAACAACAACAACAACAACAACAAAAACAGTGTTATCGGAACTGAACAACAACAGTGTTAGTGGTACTGAACAACAGAGCAATACCTGGAAAGTTACGTGTGTCACTCAATAGGTCACTCAGGTGACACAGAGGTCAGAGGTCACCAGCTTCCCTCTCTCCCTCGTCGTCCCTCTCACCCTCGTCGTCCTTCCCTCTTCGTCGTCCTTCCCTCCCTCGTCATCCCTCCCTCGTCATCCCTCCCTCCCTACACGCTCTTCCCTCCCTCTTACTATTCTCCTCCCTCCCAGCATGCTTCAACGTTCCTCCCTCCATCTCCTACTCCCTCCACATCTCAACACTGACCCTCCACGACACGTCACTCCATGTCTCTCTCCTGCGTAGAACATCCTTCAATTACACCACTTTTCCCTCCACAACCCTCCCTCCACAACCCTCCCTCTACAACCCTTCCTCCATAACCCTCCCTCCACGACCCTCCCTCCACAACCCCGCCCTCATCAACCCTACCTGGTGTTAGTGGACTGGTGTGGGAGACATCCTGGGGGTGGTAGTATACCTCAGACAGTGCTGGGCTTGGTAGTCACCTGAGGTAAGATGACAGCTCTCACCCTGGAAAACTGACTTGTGGAAAAGAATAAATAAATCCTTGTCTCCAGCGCCATCATAAATACCTCTAAGTACTCTCTCCTTTATCACAAACCAGCATCTCTACTTTCCGTTTCCTTCCTTTGCCTCTTCCTTCTCTTTTTCCTCCTCAATATCTTCCTCTTCTTCCTTCTCCTCAACACAATTCCTATTTTTTCTCCTTTACCACAAATTCTGTTTTCAGTCTTTCATTTTCTCCCAATAAATTTCAATTTTGTAATTTCCTTTATTTACGAAGGTGCATGGAGGGAATGTGGAGGGAGTGATGGGGTGTGGAGGGAGTGTTGGGGTGTGGAGGGGAGAGGAAGAAGGTGAGGTAAGCATAACAACGAACATATCACCGGTGGCACATATACAAAGTGTCAGCAAGTGATGAGGAACTGTCTGCCTGTCTGCAACAGCCTAGTTCCACCTACAAGACAGTTTAGACTCTGTTGATAATGTTCCTTATAGGTGGAGGGTAGATGGAAACATGCAGTCCAATGGAAGCCTTTGTTTACAACGTTTCGGATACACAAATATCCCGCACATAGGAGAGAGGAGCTTACGACGATATTTCGGTCCGACTTGGACCGTTTACAAAGTCAGCGTGACTTTATGAATGGTCCAAGTCGGACCGAAACGTCGTCGTAAGCTCCTCTCTCTCCCATGTGCGAGTTATCTGCGTATTGTTCCAGTCACGGTATTGTGCCTTTTAGTTCTTAAACGTTTGGGATCCCAGTACAATTCATCTGTGACTGTTTCCATCGTGCAGGTATTTTATGTCACTGCTCACTATGAAGGGAAGGTGTTGAAAATAGACAGATGTTTCTACACCCACAGTCAACAATTCTCTACGAGGGTAGACTTTCAGACATTTACAAAACAGACCAGGAGAAAAAATGTAGATAGCTACGCAATGAGAATTTATTGTGGGAAAAAACCATCGTAAAAATACCGACCCATGGTGAAGAAAAAATCCTGGAAATATTTGCTAAAAAAATTCTGAGTGTTGAGCAAGGCTTCCCTTCCGTCTGCCTGTCGATCATATCATATACTGTTGCAGTTAATTAAGAGATGGGGCTACCTCTGACACAGGTAGATGATGGTGAGGTGGGAGGGAGGTGGGAGGGAGGTGGGTGTTACCTGTTCCAGGTAGATGATGGTGAGGTGAGAGGGAGGTGGGTGTTACCTGTCGCAGGTAGATGATGGTGAGGTGGGAGGAAGGTGGGTGTTACCTGTCCCAGGTAGATGATGGTGAGGTGGGAGGAAGGTGGGTGTTACCTGTTCCAGGTAGATGATGGTGAGGTGGGAGGGAGGTGGGTGTTACCTGTTCCAGGTAGATGATGGTGAGGTGGGAGGGAGGTGGGTGTTACCTGTTCCAGGTAGATGATGGTGAGGTGGGAGGGAGGTGGGTGTTACCTGTTCCAGGTAGATGATGGCGAAGTGGGAGGAAGGTGGGTGTTACCTGTTCCAGGTAGATGATGGTGAGGTGGGAGGGAGGTGGGAGGGAGGTGGGTGTTACCTGTTCCAGGTAGATGATGGTGAGGTGGGAGGGAGGTGGGAGGGAGGTGGGTGTTACCTGTTCCAGGTAGATGATGGTGAGGTGGGAGGAAGGTGGGTGTTACCTGTTCCAGGTAGATGATGGTGAGGTGAGAGGAAGGTGGGTGTTACCTGTTCCAGGTAGATGATGGTGAGGTGGGAGGGAGGTGGGTGTTACCTGTTCCAGGTAGATGATGGCGAAGTGGGAGGAAGGTGGGTGTTACCTGTTCCAGGTAGATGATGGTGAGGTGGGAGGGAGGTGGGAGGAAGGTGGGTGTTACCTGTTCCAGGTAGATGATGGTGAGGTGGGAGGGAGGTGGGTGTTACCTGTTCCAGGTAGATGATGGCGAAGTGGGAGGAAGGTGGGTGTTACCTGTTCCAGGTAGATGATGGTGAGGTGGGAGGGAGGTGGGAGGGAGGTGGGAGGGAGGTGGGTGTTACCTGTTCCAGGTAGATGATGGTGAGGTGGGAGGGAGGTGGGAGGGAGGTGGGTGTTACCTGTCGCAGGTGGATGATGGTGAGGTGGGAGGAAGGTGGGTGTTACCTGTTCCAGGTAGATGATGGTGAGGTGAGAGGAAGGTGGGTGTTACCTGTTCCAGGTAGATGATGGTGAGGTGGGAGGGAGGTGGGTGTTACCTGTTCCAGGTAGATGATGGTGAGGTGGGAGGGAGGTGGGTGTTACCTGTTCCAGGTAGATGATGGTGAGGTGGGAGGGAGGTGGGTGTTACCTGTTCCAGGTAGATGATGGTGAGGTGGGAGGGAGGTGGGTGTTACCTGTTCCAGGTAGATGATGGCGAAGTGGGAGGGAGGTGGGAGGGAGGTGGGAGGGAGGTGGGAGGGAGGTGGGTGTTACCTGTTCCAGGTATATGATGATGAGGTGGGAGGAAGGTGGGTGTTACCTGTTCCAGGTAGATGATGGTGAGGTGGGAGGAAGGTGGGTGTTACCTGTCCCAGGTGGATGATGGCGAGGTGGGAGGAAGGTGGGTGTTACCTGTCGCAGGTAGATGATGGTGAAGTGGGGGGAAGGTGGGTGTTACCTGTCCCAGGTAGATGATGGTGAAGCGGGAGGAAGGTGGGTGTTACCTGTCCCAGGTAGATGATGGTAAAATGATACCTGTAACCGATTTCGAAAGCTTTTCTACCCTACCAACCTAGTCTTTGGCCGAGTTTTCTTGTTAAGTGCTTATTCAACCAGCCTGTTGTTGCCAGCAGCTTACTGGACCACACAACCGTAACAGCCTAACTGACCTGGCACTTTGCAGAGCTAGTGATCAACCTATTCCGTGAGATGGTAGGAAGAAAAGAGGGCTGTTTGCCTCTACCATCTACCCTCCACTACCTGCATAATCTACCCTTTGCCTATCCACCATCTATCCCATCTAAAGTCTAATGCCTATCTACCGTCTCTCTTCCTTCTGTCCTAATGATGTTCTAAGCTCAAGAAGCGGCAGATGTACGGTGTAAAGAGGAAGATGACCTCACAATGATGACCTCACAATGATGACCTTCACAATGATGACCTCACAATGATGACCTCACAATGATGACCTCACAATGATGACCTCACAATGATGACCTCACAATGATGACCTCACAATGATGACCTCACAATGATGACCTCACAATGATGACCTCACAATGATGACCTCACAATGATGACCTCACAATGATGACCTCACAATGATGACCTCACAATGATGACCTCACAATGATGACCTCACAATGATGACCTCACAATGATGACCTCACAAGACCACAGACACTGAGTGAACTACCGAGAGATATTAAACACTGGATAACACAAGAACCAGTTTACTTACTGGATAACACAAGAACCAGTTTACTTACTGGATTACACAAGAACCAGTTTACTTACTGGATAACACAAGAACCAGTTTACTTACTGGATAACACAAGAACCAGTTTACTTACTGGATAACACAAGAACCAGTTTACTTACTGGATAACACAAGAACCAGTTTACTTACTGGATAACACAAGAACCAGTTTACTTACTGGATAACACAAGAACCAGTTTACTTACTGGATAACACAAGAACCAGTTTACTTACTGGATAACACAAGAACCAGTTTACTTACTGGATAACACATGAACCAGTTTACTTACTGGATAACACAAGAACCAGTTTACTTACTGGATAACACAAGAACCAGTTTACTTACTGGATAACACAAGAACCAGTTTACTTACTGGATAACACAAGAACCAGTTTACTTACTGGATAACACAAGAACCAGTTTACTTACTGGATAACACAAGAACCAGTTTACTTACTGGATAACACAAGAACCAGTTTACTTACTGGATAACACAAGAACCAGTTTACTTACTGGATAACACAAGAACCAGTTTACTTACTGGATAACACAAGAACCAGTTTACTTACTGGATAACACAAGAACCAGTTTACTTACTGGATAACACAAGAACCAGTTTACTTACTGGATAACACAAGAACCAGTTTACTTACTGGATAACACAAGAACCAGTTTACTTACTTACTGGATAACACAAGAACCAGTTTACTTACTGGATAACACAAGAACCAGTTTACTTACTGGATAACACAAGAACCAGTTTACTTACTGGATAACACAAGAACCAGTTTACTTACTGGATAACACAAGAACCAGTTTACTTACTGGATAACACAAGAACCAGTTTACTTACTGGATAACACAAGAACCAGTTTACTTACTGGATAACACAAGAACCAGTTTACTTACTGGATAACACAAGAACCAGTTTACTTACTGGATAACACAAGAACCAGTTTACTTACAAACTGGAGGGTTGTGACACTTATAAACACCTGAACATCATGAAAAACACCCAAGGCAGAACACGGTGGTCAGGCAGTGAGCTACCAACAGCTTCCTCAACAACATCCTTCTGTCACAAGGAATTCTATTTTAGGATGAAAAATATACCTACACCCACAGCTCCACTATGAGTATATATACCCTACACGTATACATATGTATGTGTTCCGGCCAGTCTTGTATGTATCCTAAATATCTTGATGTAAAATATAAATCACACACACACATTACCAAGCAGAAGAGGTTGATCCACTTATCTTCTTATTCCCCTCTTCCTCTCTTCCCCACACCTCCTTAACCCACTTCCATTATTCCTCCAGCCTTCTTATTCCTTTCCCTTCCTTTCCAGGGTTGTGTTCATAGCTCACTCGTTCATGCTGGACATTCTACGTTAAAGCAGCGCCTCCTGAGTAACACAGATAGTTCCAGGGGTCAACGCCCCCATGACTCAGTACATGACCAGGCCGCACTGGAAGAGTTTGCCTGGAACACGCTTGAGCTAGATACATTGTACATTTCCTCACCAGAAGGAGGATGTGGGAAAATTTGCAAATATAAGCTCAAATATCAGACCATGAACTAGGAGGCCTGGTCCGAGACCGAGCCGCGGGGGCGGTGACCCCTGAAACAATGTTATGGTGACCTTCGCTTTACCTGACTGTTGTTGTCTCAACTTATTATATGCTTCATGCTCAAACTCATTATTTGTTTGTCTTTCTACCTTCCTTTCTTCCTCTCTCCCCTTGACATGGGTTCCCTCTTCCTTGTCCCTTGCGTCTTCAACAGTTCTCTCTCTCTCTCTCTCTCTCTCTCCTTGTATGGCTTCTCTTCCTTCTTCCCTCCCTTCCTTCCTGGCCACTCATTCCTGTTTCTTCCTCACTACCACCGTCACCTCACAATTTTAGTTTTATGGTGCATTTCGAGTGTATATCACCTCACTACTACCTCACTACCACCTCACTACTACCTCACTACCACCTCACTACCACCTCACTATCACTGAACTATCAGCATGCAACACAGGCTGCAGGGTTCCCTCACTACCAGCTGCAGACCATCACTACCAGCTGCAGACCATCACTGCCAGCTGTCCTGGGGAATTTTTCCCCTCACTCTCCATCATTTCCTTTCCTCTCTACCTCAAGCCCGACCTAATTCTCTTCCTTCTTCCCTGTCTTTCATATTAGCTTCCTCCCTCGTTATCCTTCCCTACTCCCCATCTCCACTATCTAAACCACTTTCATTATTCTAACACATTAATTATCAATACTCCCTCCTACCCATCATCCTTCCCCCTCCGTCCATTAACATCCTATGTCACACACACACACACACACACACACACACACACACACACACACACACACACACACACACACACACACACACACACCTCCTCGCTGTTCTAATTCTGTACATAATAACACTATATGAACATATGAATGGTAGCTCTTAAGTACCCACCGAAGCCTTCGGCAAATCCCACAACAGAACACTAATACCTGTTTAAAACCTCAAATAGTGTGTGTGGGTGTGTGTGTGTGTGTGTGTGTGTGTGTGTGTGTGTGTGTGTGTGTGTGTGTGTGTGTGTGTGTGTGTGTGTGTGTGTGTGTGTGTGTGTGTTAATCACTACATGGGAACTAGCCTCATCTACTTCCAGATTTAAGTAAAGACTTCTACAATATTCTAGGATATATTAATGCAATACCTGTCAGGATGCTCCAGCTGGATCAAAAGTTGAATGATAACTGTCGTGAAGACCCGAAATGCTGGGTCAAGTTCAGGATCAAATCCAAAAAAACCATGTCTAGGATCAGGTCCACGACCATGATCAACACCAGATCGTGGACCTAATAATGACCTTGGCAGAACGATATTAATGCCTGGGTATCACAAGAGCCACACCTTGAACACTTAGTGTGTTATTTCAGTTAGAACTTACAGCGTGTTCGTGTTTGTTTGAACGTTCAACTGAATGAGTTTTGATTTAGTTTGCAAACTGCTGATCATATACAGCGGTAGAGAAATAGCTGTTCATAAACAATTTAGTGACTGTTCAAGAATAGTTTATGGCAATATGTCAACACACGCGTCTTTGTAAAGTAAAAGGACACAAGTGCAACTAATGTGACATTTATTGTGGCAACGTTTCGCTCTCCAGGAGCTTTATCAAGCTTGATAAAGCTCCTGGAGAGCGAAACGTTGCCACAATAAATGTCACATTAGTTGCACTTGTGTCCTTTTACTTTACATATTGTCGGTAATTCTACCAACTTTATTACAACCCACGTCTTTGTATTTTGTGTATATTGCTGTATTCATTGTATTCTTCTTGCAGGCGCCAGCTGTCACCATCCCAGGGCAGGTGATTTCTTACAACAGTAGTCAGGACAGGCGAAGAATTTTTAGTTTAAGAGCGTAATGACAGGACGGTCACACTGCTAGCATCACCAGGATGTTCACTGGTCAATGACAGGACAATCACACTGCTAGCATCACCAGGATGTTCACTGGTCAATGACAGGACAGTCACACTGCTAGCATCACCAGGATGTTCACTGGTCAATGACAGGACAGTCACACTGCTAGCATCACCAGGACGGTCACTGGTCAATGACAGGACAGTCACACTGCTAGCATCACCAGGATGTTCACTGGTCAATGACAGGACAGTCACACTGCTAGCATCACCACGATGTTCACTGGTCAATGACAGGACAGTCACACTGCTAGCATCACCAGGACGGTCACTGGTCAATGACAGGACAGTCACACTGGTAGCATCACCAGGATGTTCACTGGTCAATGACAGGACAGTCACACTGCTAGCATCACCAGGACGGTCACTGGTCAATGACAGGACAGTCACACTGGTAGCATCACCAGGACGGTCACTGGTCAATGACAGGACAGTCACACTGCTAGCATCACCAGGATGTTCACTGGTCAATGACAGGACAGTCACACTGGTAGCATCACCAGGACGGTCACTGGTCAATGACAGGACAGTCACACTGGTAGCATCACCAGGACGTTCACTGGTCAATGACAGGACAGTCACACTGCTAGCATCACCAGGATGTTCACTGGTCAATGACAGGACGGTCACACTGCTAGCATCACCAGGATGTTCACTGGTCAATGACAGGACAGTCACACTGGTAGCATCACCAGGACGGTCACTGGTCAATGACAGGACAGTCACACTGCTAGCATCACCAGGACGGTCACTGGTCAATGACAGGACAGTCACACTGCTAGCATCACCAGGATGTTCACTGGTCAATGACAGGACAGTCACACTGCTAGCATCACCAGGATGTTCACTGGTCAATGACAGGACAGTCACACTGCTAGCATCACCAGGATGTTCACTGGTCAATGACAGGACAGTCACACTGCTAGCATCACCAGGATGGTCACTGGTCAATGACAGGACGGTCACACTGCTAGCATCACCAGGACGGTCACTGGTCAATGGCAGGACAGTCACACTGCTAGCATCACCAGGATGGTCACTGGTCAATGACAGGACAGTCACACTGCTAGCATCACCAGGATGTTCACTGGTCAATGACAGGACGGTCACACTGCTAGCATCACCAGGATGTTCACTGGTCAATGACAGGACAGTCACACTGTTAGCATCACCAGGACGGTCACTGGTCAATGACAGGACAGTCACACTGCTAGCATCACCAGGATGTTCACTGGTCAATGACAGGACAGTCACACTGTTAGCATCACCAGGACGGTCACTGGTCAATGACAGGACAGTCACACTGCTAGCATCACCAGGACGGTCACTGGTCAATGACAGGACAGTCACACTGCTAGCATCACCAGGACAGTCACTGGTCAATGACAGGACAGTCACACTGTTAGCATCACCAGGACGGTCACTGGTCAATGACAGGACAGTCACACTGGTAGCATCACCAGGACAGTCACTGGTCAATGACAGGACAGTCACACTGTTAGCATCACCAGGACGGTCACTGGTCAATGACAGGACAGTCACACTGGTAGCATCACCAGGATGGTCACTGGTCAATGACAGGACAGTCACACTGCTAGCATCACCAGGATGTTCACTGGTCAATGACAGGACAGTCACACTGGTAGCATCACCAGGACGGTCACTGGTCAATGACAGGACAGTCACACTGGTAGCATCACCAGGATGGTCACTGGTCAATGACAGGACAGTCACACTGGTAGCATCACCAGGACGGTCACTGGTCAATGACAGGACAGTCACACTGGTAGCATCACCAGGATGGTCACTGGTCAATGACAGGACAGTCACACTGCTAGCATCACCAGGATGTTCACTGGTCAATGACAGGACAGTCACACTGGTAGCATCACCAGGACGGTCACTGGTCAATGACAGGACAGTCACACTGGTAGCATCACCAGGACGGTCACTGGTCAATGACAGGACAGTCACACTGGTAGCATCACCAGGACGGTCACTGGTCAATGACAGGACAGTCACACTGCTAGCATCACCAGGACGGTCACTGGTCAATGACAGGACAGTCACACTGGTAGCATCACCAGGATGGTCACTGGTCAATGACAGGACAGTCACACTGGTAGCATCACCAGGACGGTCACTGGTCAATGACAGGACAGTCACACTGGTAGCATCACCAGGATGGTCACTGGTCAATGACAGGACAGTCACACTGCTAGCATCACCAGGATGTTCACTGGTCAATGACAGGACAGTCACACTGGTAGCATCACCAGGACAGTCACTGGTCAATGACAGGACAGTCACACTGGTAGCATCACCAGGACAGTCACTGGTCAATGACAGGACAGTCACACTGTTAGCATCACCAGGACGGTCACTGGTCAATGACAGGACAGTCACACTGGTAGCATCACCAGGACAGTCACTGGTCAATGACAGGACAGTCACACTGTTAGCATCACCAGGACGGTCACTGGTCAATGACAGGACAGTCACACTGGTAGCATCACCAGGATGGTCACTGGTCAATGACAGGACAGTCACACTGCTAGCATCACCAGGATGTTCACTGGTCAATGACAGGACAGTCACACTGGTAGCATCACCAGGACGGTCACTGGTCAATGACAGGACAGTCACACTGGTAGCATCACCAGGACGGTCACTGGTCAATGACAGGACAGTCACACTGGTAGCATCACCAGGACGGTCACTGGTCAATGACAGGACAGTCACACTGGTAGCATCACCAGGACGGTCACTGGTCAATGACAGGAGAGTCACACTGGTAGCATCACCAGGATGGTCACTAGTCAATGACAGGACAGTCACACTGCTAGCATCACCAGGATGTTCACTGGTCAATGACAGGACAGTCACACTGGTAGCATCACCAGGACGGTCACTGGTCAATGACAGGACAGTCACACTGGTAGCATCACCAGGACGGTCACTGGTCAATGACAGGACAGTCACACTGGTAGCATCACCAGGACGGTCACTGGTCAATGACAGGACAGTCACACTGGTAGCATCACCAGGACGGTCACTGGTCAATGACAGGACAGTCACACTGGTAGCATCACCAGGACGGTCACTGGTCAATGGCAGGACAGTCACACTGGTAGCATCACCACGATGTTCACTGGTCAATGACAGGACAGTCACACTGATAGCATCACCACGATGTTCACTGGTCAATGACAGGACAGTCACACTGGTAGCATCACCAGGACGGTCACTGGTCAATGACAGGACAGTCACACTGGTAGCATCACCAGGACGGTCACTGGTCAATGGCAGGACAGTCACACTGGTAGCATCACCACGATGTTCACTGGTCAATGACAGGACAGTCACACTGATAGCATCACCACGATGTTCACTGGTCAATGACAGGACAGTCACACTGGTAGCATCACCAGGACGGTCACTGGTCAATGACAGGACAGTCACACTGGTAGCATCACCAGGACGGTCACTGGTCAATGACAGGACAGTCACACTGGTAGCATCACCACGATGTTCACTGGTCAATGACAGGACAGTCACACTGGTAGCATCACCACGATGTTCACTGGTCAATGACAGGACAGTCACACTGGTAGCATCACCAGGATGTTCACTGGTCAATGACAGGACAGTCACACTGGTAGCATCACCAGGATGTTCACTGGTCAATGACAGGACAGTCACACTGGTAGCATCACCAGGATGTTCACTGGTCAATGACAGGACAGTCACACTGGTAGCATCACCACGATGTTCACTGGTCAATGACAGGACAGTCACACTGGTAGCATCACCAGGATGTTCACTGGTCAATGACAGGACAGTCACACTGCTAGCATCACCAGGATGTTCACTGGTCAATGACAGGACAGTCACACTGGTAGCATCACCAGGATGTTCACTGGTCAAGGTAATACGCATGTTTAGTGCTAAAAAACTTAATGTAATTTTCAGTGCGGATGTGACAGCGAGTTCAGGAGAACGGTGGTGGTGGTGGATGCTGCCGCTCCTCTCGCAGATTACATCTGTCACATTATGAAGGAATGCAACGCACCACGAGATGTATGAAGACCCGTCCAGCTGTCCACCCAGCATACCTTGACACACTTGTAATTTAGGTTTACCTGCAGCTTACTGCTGATCTTTATTTTCGAGAGATGTCTTCCCTGAGGGTCAGAGTATCTAGATGATCGCCTGATCAGTCAGGCTGTTGCTGTTTGTGACGGGGAAGCACAAGGACCCACGAGAACGCCGTTGATCAAGTCAGTCTAGGGTGTTCTGTTGACGACAGCTTCCCTTAGCTCGTCTCTCCTGTTACTGTGAGTGCTCCCTCCTATCTCCCTCTTCATTTTCTTTCTTCTCTCTAGCTGCTACAATCGACTTCCCTCCCTCTTATTTTCTTCTTTTCCAAGTAAACCCATAACAATTAATTATTAAAGTCTTTTCTTCGTTTACATCTCACAATAACTATGAATTCCCTTTGTAAACTGTTAAAATGTTTACCATGACACAAGAGTTCGGTCCATTTGAATACAGTTTACAGATTCTGCTAATATGAACGTGTGATCCCGTAGTGTTTATACTGCGTGGAGTTAAGCCAACCCAGCACACAGGGTGAGTGTTGCGTGGTAGAAGACAGCAACCCAGCACACAGGGTGAGTGCTGTGTGGTAGAAGACAGCAACCCAGCACACAGGGTGAGTGCTGTGTGGTAGAAGACAGCAACCCAGCACACAGGGTGAGTGCTGCGTGGTAGAAGACAGCAACCCACAAACAGGGTGAGTGCTGCGTGGTAGGAGACAGTAACCCAGCACACAGGGTGAGTGCTGCGTGGTAGAAGACGGTAACCCAGCACACAGGGTGAGGCTGTGTGGTAGAAGACAGTAACCCAGCACACAGGGTGAGTGCTGCGTGGTAGAAGACAGTAACCCAGCACACAGGGTGAGTGCTGCGTGGTAGAAGACGGTAATCCAGCACACAGGGTGAGGCTGCGTGGCAGAAGACAGTAACCCAGCACACAGGGTGAGTGCTGCGTGGTAGAAGACAGTAACCCAGCACACAGGATGAGGCTGCGTGGTAGAAGACAGTAACCCAGCACACAGGGTGAGTGCTGCGTGGTAGAAGACAGTAACCCAGCACACAGGGTGAGTGCTGCGTGGTAGAAGACAGTAACCCAGCACACAGGGTGAGGCTGCGTGGTAGAAGACAGCCCAGCACACAGGGTTAGTGCTGCGTGGTAGAAGACAGTAACCCAGCACACAGAGTGAGTGCTGCGTGGTGAGTGCTGCGTGAAGACAGTAACCCAGCACACAGGGTGAGTGCTGCGTGGTAGAAGACAGTAACCCAGCACACAGGGTGAGGCTGCGTGGTAGTGCACACAGAGTGAGTGCTGCGTGGTAGAAGACAGTAACCCAGCACACAGGGTGAGGCTGCGTGGTAGAAGACAGTAACCCAGCACACAGGGTGAGGCTGCGTGGTAGAAGACAGTAACCCAGCACACAGGGTGAGTAATGCGTGGTAGAAGACAGCAACCCAGCACACAGGGTGAGTGCTGCGTGGTAGAAGACAGTAACCCAGCACACAGGGTGAGTAATGCGTGGTAGAAGACAGCAACCCAGCACACAGGGTGAGTGCTGCGTGGTAGAAGACAGTAACCCAGCACACAGGGTGAGTGCTGCGTGGTAGAAGACAGCAACCCAGCACACAGGGTGAGTGCTGCGTGGTAGAAGACAGCAACCCAGCACACAGGGTGAGTGCTGCGTGGTAGAAGACAGTAACCCAGCACACAGGGTGAGTGCTGCGTGGTAGAAGACAGTAACCCAGCACACAGGGTGAGTGCTGCGTGGTAGAAGACAGCAACCCAGCACACAGGGTGAGTGCTGCGTGGTAGAAGACAGTAACCCAGCACACAGGGTGAGGCTGCGTGGTAGAAGACAGCAACCCAGCACACAGGGTGAGGCTGCGGGGTAGAAGACAGCAACCCAGCACACAGGGTGAGTGCTGCGTGGTAGAAGACAGTAACCCAGCACACAGGGTGAGGCTGCGTGGTAGAAGACAGTAACCCAGCACACAGGGTGAGTGCTGCGTAGTAGAAGACAGCAACCCAGCACAAAGGGTGAGTGCTGCGTGGTAGAAGACAGCAACCCAGCACACAGGGTGAGTGCTGCGTGGTAGAAGACAGTAACCCAGCACACAGGGTGAGTGCTGCGTGGTAGAAGACAGCAACCCAGCACAAAGGGTGAGTGCTGTGTGGTAGAAGACAGCAACCCAGCACACAGGGTGAGTGCTGCGTGGTAGAAGACAGTAACCCAGCACACAGGGTGAGTGCTGCGTGGTAGAAGACAGTAACCCAGCACACAGGGTGAGGCTGCGTGGTAGGAGACAGCAACCCAGCACACAGGGTGAGTGCTGCGTGGTAGGAGACAGCAACCCAGCACACAGGGTGAGCGCTGCGCGGTAGAAGACAGCAACCCAGCACACAGGGTGAGGCTGCGTGGTAGAAGACAGTAACCCAGCACACAGGGTTAGTGCTGCGTGGTAGAAGACAGCAACCCAGCACACAGGGTGAGTGCTGCGTGGTAGAAGACAGTAACCCAGCACACAGGGTGAGTGCTGCGTGGTAGAAGACAGTAACCCAGCACACAGGGTGAGGCTGCGTGGTAGAAGACAGCAACCCAGCACACAGGGTGAGTGCTGCGTGGTAGAAGACAGTAACCCAGCACACAGGGTGAGTGCTGCGTGGTAGAAGACAGCAACCCAGCACACAGGGTGAGTGCTGCGTGGTAGAAGACAGTAACCCAGCACACAGGGTGAGTGCTGCGTGGTAGAAGACAGTAACCCAGCACACAGGGTGAGTGCTGCGTGGTAGAAGACAGTAACCCAGCACACAGGGTGAGGCTGCGTGGTAGAAGACAGTAACCCAGCACACAGGGTTAGTGCTGCGTGGTAGAAGACAGCAACCCAGCACACAGGGTGAGTGCTGCGTGGTAGAAGACAGAAACCCAGCACACAGGGTGAGTGCTGCGTAACCCAGGTAGAAGACAGCAACCCAGCACACAGGGTGAACCCAGCACACAGGGTGAGGCTGCGGGGTAGAGGACAGTAACCCAGCACACAGGGTGAGTGCTGCGTGGTAGAAGACAGCAACCCAGCACACAGGGTGAGTGCTGCGTGGTAGAAGACAGTAACCCAGCACACAGGGTGAGTGCTGCGTGGTAGAAGACAGTAACCCAGCACACAGGGTGAGGCTGCGTGGTAGGAGACAGCAACCCAGCACACAGGTGAGTGCTGCGTGGTAGGAGACAGCAACCCAGCACACAGGGTGAGCGCTGCGCGGTAGAAGACAGCAACCCAGCACACAGGGTGAGGCTGCGTGGTAGAAGACAGTAACCCAGCACACAGGGTTAGTGCTGCGTGGTAGAAGACAGCAACCCAGCACACAGGGTGAGTGCTGCGTGGTAGAAGACAGTAACCCAGCACACAGGGTGAGTGCTGCGTGGTAGAAGACAGTAACCCAGCACACAGGGTGAGGCTGCGTGGTAGGAGACAGCAACCCAGCACACAGGGTGAGTGCTGCGTGGTAGGAGACAGCAACCCAGCACACAGGGTGAGCGCTGCGCGGTAGAAGACAGCAACCCAGCACACAGGGTGAGTGCTGCGTGGTAGGAGACAGTAACCCAGCACACAGGGTGAGTGCTGCATGGTAGAAGACAGTAACCCAGCACACAGGGTGAGTGCTGCGTGGTAGGAGACAGTAACCCAGCACACAGGGTGAGTGCTGCGTGGTAGAAGACAGTAACCCAGCACACAGGGTGAGTGCTGCGCGGTAGAAGACAGCAACCCAGCACACAGGGTGAGTGCTGCGTGGTAGGAGACAGTAATCCAGCACACAGGATGAGTGCTGCATGGTAGAAGACAGTAACCCAGCACACAGGGTGAGTGCTGCGTGGTAGAAGACAGTAACCCAGCACACAGGGTGAGTGCTGCGTGGTAGAAGACAGTAACCCAGCACACAGGGTGAGTGCTGCGTGGTAGAAGACAGTAACCCAGCACACAGGGTGAGTGCTGCATGGTAGAAGAAAGTAACCCAGCACACAGGGTGAGTGCTGCGTGGTAGAAGACAGTAACCCAGCACACAGGGTGAGTGCTGCGTGGTAGAAGACAGTAACCCAGCACACAGGGTGAGGCTGCGTGGTAGGAGACAGCAACCCAGCACACAGGTGAGTGCTGCGTGGTAGGAGACAGCAACCCAGCACACAGGGTGAGCGCTGCGCGGTAGAAGACAGCAACCCAGCACACAGGGTGAGGCTTCGTGGTAGAAGACAGTAACCCAGCACACAGGGTTAGTGCTGCGTGGTAGAAGACAGCAACCCAGCACACAGGGTGAGTGCTGCGTGGTAGAAGACAGTAACCCAGCACACAGGGTGAGTGCTGCGTGGTAGAAGACAGTAACCCAGCACACAGGGTGAGGCTGCGTGGTAAGAGACAGCAACCCAGCACACAGGGTGATTGCTGCGTGGTAGGAGACAGCAACCCAGCACACAGGGTGAGCGCTGCGCGGTAGAAGACAGCAACCCAGCACACAGGGTGAGTGCTGCGTGGTAGGAGACAGTAACCCAGCACACAGGGTGAGTGCTGCATGGTAGAAGACAGTAACCCAGCACACAGGGTGAGTGCTGCGTGGTAGGAGACAGTAACCCAGCACACAGGGTGAGTGCTGCATGGTAGAAGACAGTAACCCAGCACACAGGGTGAGTGCTGCGCGGTAGAAGACAGCAACCCAGCACACAGGGTGAGTGCTGCGTGGTAGGAGACAGTAACCCAGCACACAGGGTGAGTGCTGCATGGTAGAAGACAGTAACCCAGCACACAGGGTGAGTGCTGCGTGGTAGGAGACAGTAACCCAGCACACAGGGTGAGTGCTGCGTGGTAGAAGACAGTAACCCAGCACACAGGGTGAGTGCTGCGTGGTAGAAGACAGTAACCCAGCACACAGGGTGAGTGCTGCATGGTAGAAGAAAGTAACCCAGCACACAGGGTGAGTGCTGCGTGGTAGAAGACAGTAACCCAGCACACAGGGCGAGTGCTGCGTGGTAGACAGAAACCCAGCACACAGGGTGAGTGCTGCGTGGTAGGAGACAGCAACCCAGCACACAGGGTGAGGCTGCGTGGTAGAAGACAGTAACCTAGCACACAGGGTGAATGCTGCGTGGTAGAAGACAGTAACCCAGCACACAGGGTGAGTGCTGCGTGGTAGGAGACAGTAACCCAGCACCCAGGGTGAGTGCTGCGTGGTATAAGACAGCAACCCAGCACACAGGGCGAGTGCTGCGTGGTAGAAGACAGCAACCCAGCACACAGGGTGAGTGCTGCGTGGTAGAAGACAGTAACCCAGCACACAGGGTGAGTGCTGCGTGGTAGAAGACAGCAACCCAGCACACAGGGTGAGTGCTGCGTGGTAGAAGACAGCAACCCAGCACACAGGGTGAGTGCTGCGTGGTAGAAGACAGCAACCCAGCACACAGGGTGAGTGCTGCGTGGTAGAAGACAGTAACCCAGCACACAGGGTGAGTGCTGCGTGGTAGAGGACAGTAACCCAGTACACAGGGTGAGGCTGCGTGGTAGAAGACAGCAACCCAGCACACAGGGTGAGTGCTGCGTGGTAGGAGACAGTAACCCAGCACACAGGGTGAGTGCTGCGTGGTAGAAGACAGTAACCCAGCACACAGGGTGAGTGCTGCGTGGTAGAAGACAGCAACCCAGCACACAGGGTGAGTGCTGCGTGGTAGAAGACAGCAACCCAGCACACAGGGTGAGGCTGCGTGGTAGAAGACAGCAACCCAGCACACAGGGTGAGGCTGCGTGGTAGAAGACAGTAACCCAGCACACAGGGTGAGTGCTGCGTGGTAGAAGACAGTAACCCAGCACACAGGGTGAGGCTGCGTGGTAGAAGACAGCAACCCAGCACACAGGGTGAGTGCTGCGTGGTAGGAGACAGCAACCCAGCACACAGGGTGAGTGCTGCGTGGTAGAAGACAGCAACCCAGCACACAGGGTGAGTAGATGAATGGTTCAAAGAACCGACACGTTGTTAAATTAGACACATGTGCAACTCTTTGGTATCTTTATTGAGGAAACGTTTCGCCACACAGTGGCTTCATCAGTCCATACAAAGGATAAACTTGAAGAACAGGAGGAGAATGAGGTAATCAGTAATCACTGCAACTTCTTGGGATCTTAATACTTGGGAATTCTTCGCTTGCCTAACCCTTGGGCACGACCTACTTCCACACTGGACAAATGTGACACCACCTACGACTGCTGCACCTCTCCTGCCATACGGTTTATAAGCTGCTTCTCCGCTGATATGCCGTATTCTATTCAAGATTGATGGACTGACCACATCGACTCAAGGTTGAGGGATTGATTACCTCATTCTCCTCCTGTTCTTCAAGTTTATCCATTGTATGGACTGATGAAGCCACTGTGTGGCGAAACGTTTCCTCAATAAAGATACCCAAGAGTTGCACATGTGTCTAATTTAACCACACAGGGTGAGCGCTGCGTGGTAGAAGACAGTAACCCATCACACAGGGTGAGGCTGCGTGGTAGGAGACAGTAACGTGTGCTATCTCTCCTATCTCTTGCTGGCGGTCGCCATCTTGGCTCCTTAAACCTGTTTTTTTTTTTGTTATTGAACCAAACTGAGCACAAAAAAATATAGTGGGTTGCTGCCTTACTCTATATGATAATTACAGAGTGAGCACCAAAGACAGGTACTGTGCATGTGTCATGTACCATCACACAGTATGGGCTTCACACATCACCCACTGAGATCATGCAGCCTGAGGTGGGAGACTTGAGGACAGTGATCAGGAACTTGACAACAACACTGCATAAGGAGTCTAGTGAATGTTGTAGCAGTTTGTGACATCCAAGAATAACTACTGCACCTCCGCACTACTCCTTAATGTGTACACAACTCTACCACAATGTTAAGTGAGTCTGAAGAATGTTACAGTGTGTGTGTGTGTGTGTGTGTTCCTTGATACTGAATGTTACTGTGTGTGTGTGTGTTCCTTGATACTGAATGTTACTGTGTGTGTGTGTGTTCCTTGATACTGAATGTTACTGTGTGTGTGTGTTCCTTGATACTGAATGTTACTGTGTGTGTGTTCCTTGATACTGAATGTTACTGTGTGTGTGTGTGTGTGTGTTCCTTGATACTGAATGTTACTGTGTGTGTGTTCCTTGATACTGAATGTTACTGTGTGTGTGTTCCTTGATACTGAATGTTACTGTGTGTGTGTTCCTTGATACTGAATGTTACTGTGTGTGTGTGTGTGTGTGTGTGTTCCTTGATACTGAATGTTACTGTGTGTGTGTGTGTTCCTTGATACTGAATGTTACTGTGTGTGTGTTCCTTGATACCGAATGTTACTGTGTGTTCCCTAATACCGAATGTTACTGTGTGTTTCCTAATACCGAATGTTACTGTGTGTTTCCTGATACCGAATGTTGCTGTGTGTTTCCTAATACCGAATGTTACTGTGTGTTTCCTGATACTGAGAGTTTGAAAATAGTTGTAGTACTGCAAGACATAATTCTCATTTCTTGATTCATCAGCTTGTGACTGACACTCACAACAAAGAAAGAATACGTAACACACGTACTAAACAACTCAACCAGCTCCTGATCAGCCAGTCTGTGATGCTACCGGGGCAATATAAACACAAATGCAGTATAATGTGATCCTTTATTGACTACGTTTCGCCCACACAGTGGGCTTTTTCAAGTCACAAACAGAACTACCTGGGGTGGAAGGAACGCGAGTATTTATAGTCCGGCTGAGGTCAGGTGAAGAATGCTGCATCTGATGATGTACCGAGTTGGGTTGTAGAGTCTAAAAACTTGGGTAGCTTGGAAAGGAGACTGGACAAGTTTTTGAGCAGACCTTCTACAGTGTTCTTAAGTGGGATAGCTATCCCACATAAGAACACTGTAGAAGGTCTGCTCAAAAACTTGTCCAGTCTCCTTTCCAAGCTACCCAAGTTTTTAGACTCTACAACCCAACTCGGTACATCATCAGATGCAGCATTCTTCACCTGACCTCAGCCGGACTATAAATACTCGCGTTCCTTCCACCCCAGGTAGTTCTGTTTGTGACTTGAAAAAGCCCACTGTGTGGGCGAAACGTAGTCAATAAAGGATCACATTATACTGCATTTGTGTTTATATTGCCATTGTGTTGGTATTTTATACCATTTATTTCCACTGTGATGCTACCGTTGGCCTGAGCGCTGCTAGCACCCACAGCCTGGAAGCTTGGTCTGGCAGCGGGCGGGGAAGCCGATCACCCTCGGAATCAGGAAGGTACAACAAAGAAAATAAGAAAAAATCTCAAAACAGTGAGAGACAAAGATATGGGTTAAATGAGACACGTAAACACAGACAAATGCTGTCAACACAATAATACGAGACTGGAAAGCTGTCAAGGGAAACACAGGTGTACTGACCTTCAGTCAGTACACCTGACCTCCACTGACTGGAGGTCACTGTCAAAAATATATATACTCGTGAAAATATCCTACATACACAGTCAATTAATGGTGCACAGTGGTTTTCTGGCCGCCTCTCTCACTCCAACACATTCATCATCCAGCCCGCCCTCCTGACCACACACATCATAGCATGGATGTACAGTCAAATGGGTGACTGTTGAAGTATTGTAGATGAATGGTTCAGAGAACCGACATGTTGTTAAATTAGACACATGTGCAAGTCTTGGGTATCTTTATTGAGGAAAATAAAGATATCCAAGAGTTGCACATGTGTCTAATTTAACAATAAGAAAGAAGGAACACTGCAACAGGCCTACTGGCCTAAGCGAGGCAGCTCCATTTCTCCCACCGGCTTAAGTCAATGCCTTGACCTAGTGAGGTCAGACACGTCACTTAAGGGAGAAGCACTGCATCCGACCTAGTAGCACAAGCTAGTCAGGTCCAACTCACACCCACCCACACCCACTCATGTATTTATCCAACTTATTTCTAAAAATACACAACGTCTTAGCGTCTATGACGGTGCTCGGGAGTTTGAACAGTAATTATCAGACTGTATTGCTCCGTTTTCTATTCGCACCACAGACATTTTTTTTAAATTAAGCTTTTATCTAATATTTACAGTTGCAGTACGTAATAATTTATTATTGTTTTTGTGTATATAGGACAATTCAGTCTAACCCACCTAACCCAACCCACCTAAACAAACTTAGAACTGTAAGGTAAACCTTATGTAAAGAAGTGGGTTAATTGTTCAGAGAACTGGTTGTATTCTCCCACAAGTGACATCTCCTCCCACGCCCGCACACGCCCATGACCACTTACCCACACTTAAGAGACTGACAGGGGCAACACTTCCCACATATATGGTAATCGTGTGGTGTTACCAATTTGTTACATTTATATTCTATTGATTAACGAGGGTATTACGACTACTATCTACTTGTCATACTCTATGATCAATGTTAGTTATCATACAATCCTGCCTTCAACATAACTCAAGTTGAAAAGTATTGCAAGGATATATACCTTTGAGAGTTTCCAGAGTTTTTCTGTTTCCGGAGCCTGGCCAGGCTTGGGCCAAGCTTGGGCCAGGCTTGGGCCAAGCTTGGGCCAGACTTGGGCCAGGCTTGAGCCTTGATTGGGACAAAACTAGTTCCTTGAAGAAAATACACAATAAGGTGAGGAGGGAGGGCAGACTGTACAAATAACATTGGTTCAAAGCAGGAGTACACCCAGTACATTTACAATACCTCGATAAGCAGAGCCCAGGGCTTTACAACAGAATTTATTAAGAAGAATTACTATTGTATCCCTGACAGTCAAGAAGGAACTAACATATTCTTGCAAGAAGTTCCGAATGAAGCATGTCTCAGGTGCGTATGTGAAGCATTAAGACGCACTTACAATGCTGCTGGTCTGGTTGCCAGCCAGGAGGCCTGGTCTGGTTGCCAGCCAGGAGGCCTGGTCTGATTACCAGCCAGGAGGCCTGGTCTGATTACCAGCCAGGAGGCCTCGTCTGGTTGCCAGCCAGGAGGCCTGGTCTGATTACCAGCCAGGAGGCCTGGTCTGGTTGCCAGCCAGGAGGCCTGGTCTGGTTGCCAGCCAGGAGGCCTGGTCTGATTACCAGCCAGGAGGCCTCGTCTGGTTGCCAGCCAGGAGGCCTGGTCTGATTACCAGCCAGGAGGCCTGGTCTGGTTGCCAGCCAGGAGGCCTGGTCTGGTTGCCAGCCAGGAGGCCTGGTCTGGTTGCCAGCCAGGAGGCCTGGTCTGGCTGCCAGCCAGGAGGCCTGGTCTGGTTGCCAGCCAGGAGGCCTGGTCTGGTTGCCAGCCAGGAGGCCTGGTCTGAGACTGACTCTCGTCGGCAGTGATCTTAGGCATACCTGAAGGTTGATTCAAGATATTCTGGAAGTGAATCTCACCAAAACTTTAACACACTCCAAAACACTACAAAAACTGCTAAAAAAAACACTGCAAAAACACCCCCGTCCCCCCAAAAAACAGAGAGAGTATTTTATGTTTGGTGAAAAGCAGATTTCAGAGCAGTGGATCCTCCTCCTGGTGCCCGTCAGCCACTGTAAACTGTTTGTTCAAGCTCACCTCCCACCTGCACCACATTTATCTAAGTGGGTTTCCCATGATCACCCTTCACCTCTTTTCTCTACCCTCTCTCTCCTCCTCCTCCTCTCTCTCTCTCTCTCTAAAGGCTTACGAGTTAAAGTTGGTATAAACATTGTGGGAGTTAAGAACTGTTATCTTACCCCAATTTATTTTAAAATTAGGTCCAAATAATGTCTTACTATAAAGTTAAAAATACAAAAGCAAATTTTTAATAACACTGTGGAAACACCCGCAGTGTGCTGCTACCCTTTTCTTAATAATAAAATTTACTGTGGGAGGGCAAACCCAGTGTAGCGTTACGCTATTTTATATGATATCTACATTTTGGGAAGGAGCTGATATTGATTCCCTGTCATATTCCATCACCCAGGATGGGTTTCTTATAATAAGGCGATGGGGATATCGTCAAAGCATTCCCCTATTGGTTCAGGAGCTACAGCAGCATCAGAGCTTTCCTACCAGCAGAAGTTGAGCTGCTTCTGATGCCTGAGAATTATAGTCTGGCAGGGTAGTCTATCCCGCACAAAGGGGATATAGGAAGAGTGTAACTTCTTAACGCAGACATCACCCGATTCAGCTCATGGCACTACATTAACTCTAATGCAGTTCCCAGCACAAGAATATCATGCTGAAAAAAGGAATCGTTCCAGTTAAAGATAATCAAATTCAGAGGTGGAATCAAACTGCATTATTGCCTGTTTAAAAGAGGCAGAATCCAGTAGATATTACTGAAATAAATCTTAATGTATATGAAACTACTTTTGTGGCGACACAAGAAAGAGAATCACACTAAAAGAGTTGTTTACCAAGCTGGATTTGTGTACAAAATCTTTAAAGCTGTTGTAAGACCTGCTAAGTGACGTGTTATCTAAATGGGTCAGAATGGAAGCCATACGAGAGCCAGGCGAGGTCTCGAAGTCCTGCAGATAACTTCGTTGTGGATACAAACGTAGCTGCTACACCAGGCACACACACCAGCTTATCCTTCCCTTCCTTCAACTGTCTAGCCAGGAAGCGTTCTTTCTTCATCACCCTGTCTGGAGGAAGGGTGATGCCTCTCCCTGCACCTACGTCTGGAGGCTGACATCTCCCTGCAACTACGTCTGGAGATTGACATCTCCCTGAACCTACGACTGGAGGCTGACATCTCCATGAACTTACGTCTGGAGACTGACATCTCCCTGAACCTACATCTTCAGGCTGACATCTACCTGTTCCTACGTCTGGAGGCTGACATCTCCCTGAGCCTACGTCTGGAGATTGATATCTCCCTGAACCTACATCTGGAGACTGACATCTACCTATTCCTACGTCTGGAAGTTGACATCTCCCTGCTTCTAGGTCAGTGTGTTGGGGCCCAAAGCTACATTGTCTGAGGATCTCTGACACAACATATTTATCGAAACATTTCAGATATTTCTTGAACAATATTTTCAAACATAGAGTTAAGCCGACTCTTCTGGTCAACTAACCTGTTGCTGCTGGTGGCTCGCTAGCTCACATATCCATCACAGCCTGGGTGATGTACCTTTGAAGAGTTTCGAGAGTTTCTCTACTCTCTGGGCCCGGTCATGGGTCAGGCTCGTCTGTATATGTGTGTGTGAGAGAAAAAAACAAAAGAGGGACAACACACGTAGAGAAGAGCAGCAGACGGTGACAGGAGCAGACATGTTGCAGACAAGGGAGCAGATATTACACTTGGCCGCCAGCTTACCTGCACCAACAAAGTGACTGAGCAAGGTCTCGACCCAACAACAACAACAAGGAAGAAAACATATAAAAGCTTCCTGCAGGCGCAGAGAAGAAAAGAACTTGATGAGTTTTCTCATTACAAGCTCCTGCAGGAGGGAAGGAGGGAGGGAGGGAGGGAAGGAGGGAGGGAGGGAAGGGAGGGCCTATGCCAGCCTCCAAGACTTCCCTCCAAACACTGTGTTTATAACGTCTTCTCTGACCCTTCCAGCAGCCAACTTTTCCAGCAGTCTGCCAGTGACTGCCTTGATGGCTGTTGTATGGCAGAGAGCAGACAAGTGGAACCAGGGAGCAGACTTCCCGTGAGAGAAGGAAGTAGTGGATGAGAGGTGGAGGGGGGACGTGGATGAGAGAGGGGCAGTGGTGGATGAGTGAGGGGGGGGGTGGATGAGAAAAGGGGGTGATGGATGAGAGAGGGGAATGGTGGATGACAGAGTGAGGATGGGAGGGTGGAAACTGTATTATTTTGTATCCGCCATAAAACAAAAAAAAACAGAGAAAGTTTTGGTGTTGGGAAAGAGTCCTTGTCCTGGCTGCCCGTCCATCCAGTCAACATAACTAACATCACTTCAAAGCATAACTTTACCTTTACCTTTGATGAATTTCGAGAGTTTTCCTAGTCCCGCAGCCTGGCCATGGGCCAAGCTTGTTCACTGTTTACCTGTTCAACCAGACTATTGCTGTTGGCGACCCGCTGGCCCACATATTACAACCTAGATGACCAGACAAGCTGTGTTGAGGTCATTCCTGGGAACAGTTACCTGGGACCTTCATCCTGGTAGCAGGTTGAAGAGTCTTGGACCACAGATGTTGACACAGTGGCGTCTACTTGTGCCTGACTGATTAGGCCATCAACCAGGAGGCGAGGTCTGGGACCGGCACGCGAGGTCTGGGACCGGCACGCGGAGTCAATAACTGGTAGACAACTGGTAAACAGAGGGGAAACAGGTACTATAAAACCAACAGTAGTCACGAGCCCGTATCCCTCGTGGGACATGAAGATCATAATAGTATTATTATTATTATTATTATTATTATTATGGGTAAGCGTTAAACTTGTATGGGTGTGCTCTCTGAGGAACACCAGGTGAGAGAACTCTTTGTTTTTTTTTTCCAGGATATACTACTTATACTTTTATACCCGTGATGAGTTACGACTTACGAGAATTTATCTTCTCTCTCTGCTCGGCCCTGGTCAACCAGGCTTTTGCTGCTGGTGGCCCGCTGGCCCACATACCTATCACAGCCTGGTTAAAGTAGCACTTGTCAGAGGTACTTGTCCAGTTTGCTCATGAAGACTGCTGCACTTGTCACTGCTGTAACATCCCAACTCCGGGGGTGTTACAGTAGTGAAGAAACTAGTGTGTGTGTTGTTCTTGAGTGACCATGAACCAGTCGCTGCATCTGCAGACAGGAAAGCTGACGTCTGTGATGCTTCCTGGGTATGAAGGTCGCAGACTCTGGGATCACGTGGATTACGCAGTGCTTGAACCACCTACCAAAGGGATCGAATCCAGAACACTGTATGACCTTCGCTTGAGAGTGAGCATCGTCTGTCTTTAGACGAAAGAAGAGGTACAACATTTCTAAGCATTTCTATCTATAGGAAGTTCTCACTTTGACAGCTACTTGGAAAATGTAGCTTTAAGCGAAACGACGTATAACGAAACCAATTTTACCACAGGCTAAGTGATATAAACAAGAATTAAGTTGCTAGGGCGCTGTAAAGTCCTATATTTATTGACATTTTTAATATTTTAGGTATGACATGTTTTTTTCAGAATTATATAAGAAACACGTTACATTTCATAAAAAAAAAGTATACAAACAGCCATAAGGGAGGAAATTAACAGAAGCGAACATGGAGAGTTACACTGAGCCATGTCCTCCATCCATATATTGAAAATAAATGTCTTTCCATATTTTCCATTCCTGGCCGGGAATTGATTTCTTTTTCCAATGAACGTTATAACGAAATGACGCTGAACGAAATGACGTTAAGTGAGGACTTATTGTACCTACCTGGAGGGTGTTCTGGGGGTCAACACCCCCGTGGCCCTGTCCTTAATAATGCCTATCTGCCAAGAATTCTACAAACGCCAGAATACAAGCAGTAAACGGTTTGTAGTCACCGAATTGTTTTTACGGGGGTCGAGGCACTGCTACTTGCACCACTATCCCGGTCCCCCACCTCTTAGGTTAACCTGACTGATACTAGAGGATTCTGGCTTTGCAATTTCTGTCAGCTAACCTGTGATGGCTATTGTAGGCCTGCGGGATGATAGCAGCAATAGCCTGGCTGATCTGGTAGGTACTCAAAAAGAAATTCTGGTCCCAGAGTAGTCTGAGAATACAGGTCTCAAGACAATGTTATTTTTGCCACTCAGAGTGAGTAGTGTAGCAGTACACTGTGAGTGTTCCCACAATGTAACTATCATATAGAACAGTGCAACACAACACTGTGAGTGTTCCCACAATGTAACTATCACACAGAATTGCGCAAAATCACAGTGTGGGTGTTCCCACAGTGTGGGTGTTCCCACAGTGTGGGTGTTCCCACAGTGTGGGTGTTCCCAAAGTGTGGGTGTTCCCACAGTGTGGGTGTTCCCACAGTGTGAGTGTTCCCACAGTATGGGTGTTCCCAAAGTGTGGGTGTTCTCAAAGTGTGGGTGTTCCCAAAGTGTGGGTGTTCTCAAAGTGTGGGTGTTCCCAAAGTGTGGGTGTTCCCAAAGTGTGGGTGTTCCCAAGGTGTGGGTGTTCCTACAGTGTGGGTGTTCCCAAGGTGTGGGTGTTCCCAAAGTGTGGGTGTTCCCAAAGTGTGGGTGTTCCCAAAGTGTGGGTGTTCCCAAGGTGTGGGTGTTCCTACAGTGTGGGTGTTCCCACAGTGTGGGTGTTCCCACAGTGTGGGTGTTCCTACAGTGTGGGTGTTCCCACAGTGTGGGTGTTCCCACAGTGTGGGTGTTCCCACAGTGTGGGTGTTCCTACAGTGTGGGTGTTCCCACAGTGTGGGTGTTCCCACAGTGTGGGTGTTCCCACAGTGTGGGTGTTCCCACAGTGTGGGTGTTCCCACAGTGTGGGTGTTCCCACAGTGTGGGTGTTCCCACAGTGTGGGTGTTCCCACAGTGTGGGTGTTCCCAGTGTGGGTGTTCCCACAGTGTGGGTGTTCCCACAGTGTGGGTGTTCCCACAGTGTGGGTGTTCCCACAATGTTGGTGTTCCCACAGTGTGGGTGTTCCCACAGTGTGGGTGTTCCCACAGTGTGGGTGTTCCCACAGTGTGGTTGTTCCCACAGGTTTGGTGTTCCACAGTGTGGGTGTTCCTAACGAGTGGTTGTTCCCACAGTGTGGGTGTTCCCACAGTGTGGGTGTTCCCACAGTGTGGGTGTTCCCACAGTGTGGGTGTTCCCACAGTGTTGGTGTTCCCACAGTGTGGGTGTTCCCACAGTGTGGGTGTTCCCACAGTGTTGGTGTTCCCACAGTGTGGTTCCCACAGTGTGGGTGTTCCCACAGTGTGGGTGTTCCCACAGTATGGTTGTTCCTACAGTGTGGGTATTCCCACAGTGTGGTTGTTCCCACAGTGTTGGTGTTCCCACAGTGTGCGTGTTCCCACAGTGTTCCCACAGTGTGGGTGTTCCCACAGTGTTGGTGTTCCCACAGTGTGGGCGTTCCCACAGTGTTGTTCCCACAGTGTTGTTCCCACAGTGTGGGTGTTCCCACAGTGTTGGTGTTCCCACAGTGTGGGTGTTCCCACAGTATGGGTTTTACCACAGTGTGGGTGTTCTCACAGTGTTAGTGTTCCCACAGTGCGGGTGTTCCCACAGTGTGGGTGTTCCCACAGTGTGGGTGTTCCCACAGTGTGGGTGTTCCCACAGTGTGGGTGTTCCCACAGTGTGGGTGTTCCCACAGTGTGGGTGTTCCCACAGTGTGGGTGTTCCCACAGTGTGGGTGTTCCCACAGTGTGGGTGTTCCCACAGTGTGGGTGTTCCCACAGTGTGGGTGTTCCCAGTGTGGGTGTTACCACAGTGTGGGTGTTACCACAGTGTGGGTGTTCCCACCCACAGTGTGGGTGTTCCCACAGTGTGGGTCTTACCACAGTGTGGGTGTTCCCACAGTGTGGGTGTTCCCAGTGTGGGTGTTACCACAGTGTGGGTGTTACCACAGTGTGGGTGTTACCACAGTGTGGGTGTTGTAGTGTCTGCCCACAGTGTGGGTGTTGTAGTGTCTGCCCACAGTGTGGGTGTTGTAGTGTCTGCCCACAGTGTGGGTGTTGTAGTGTCTGCCCACAGTGTGGGTGTTGTAGTGTCTGCCCACAGTGTGGGTGTTGTAGTGTCTGCCCACAGTGTGGGTGTTACCACAGTGTGGGTGTTCCCACAGTGTGGGTGTTCCCACAGTGTGGGTGTTCCCACAGTGTGGGTGTTCCCACAGTGTGGGTGTTCCCACAGTGTGGGTGTTACCACAGTGTGGGTGTTCCCACAGTGTGGGTGTTCCCACAGTGTGGGTGTTCCCACAGTGTGGGTGTTACCACAGTGTGGGTGTTCCCACAGTGTGGGTGTTCCCACAGTGTGGGTGTTCCCACAGTGTGGGTGTTCCCACAGTGTGGGTGTTACCACAGTGTGGGTGTTCCCACAGTGTGGGTGTTCCCACAGTGTGGGTGTTCCCACAGTGTGGGTGTTCCCACAGTGTGGGTGTTACCACAGTGTGGGTGTTACCACAGTGTGGGTGTTCCCACAGTGTGGGTGTTCCCACAGTGTGGGTGTTACCACAGTGTGGGTGTTACCACAGTGTGGGTGTTACCACAGTGTGGGTGTTACCACAGTGTGGGTGTTACCACAGTGTGGGTGTTACCACAGTGTGGGTGTTCCCACAGTGTGGGTGTTCCCACAGTGTGGGTGTTCCCACAGTGTGGGTGTTCCCACAGTGTGGGTGTTCCCACAGTGTGGGTGTTCCCACAGTGTGGGTGTTCCCACAGTGTGGGTGTTCCCACAGTGTTGGTGTTCCCACAGTGTGGGTGTTCCCACAGTGTTGGTGTTCCCACAGTGTGGGTGTTCCCACAGTGTGGGTGTTCCCACAGTGTGGGTGTTCCCACAGTGTGGGTGTTCCCACAGTGTTGGTGTTCCCACAGTATTGGTGTTCTCACAGTCTTTGTGTTCCCACAGTGTGGGTGTTTCCACAGTGCTGGTGTTCCCACAGTGTGGGTGTTCCCACAGTATGGGTTTTACCACAGTGTGGGTGTTGTAGTGTCTGCCCACAGTGTGGGTGTTGTAGTGTCTGCCCACAGTGTGGGTGTTGTAGTGTCTGCCCACAGTGTGGGTGTTGTAGTGTCTGCCCACAGTGTGGGTGTTCCCACAGTGTGGGTGTTACCACAGTGTGGGTGTTACCACAGTGTGGGTGTTCCCACAGTGTGGGTGTTCCCACAGTGTGGGTGTTCCCACAGTGTGGGTGTTACCACAGTGTGGGTGTTACCACAGTGTGGGTGTTGTAGTGTCTGCCCACAGTGTGGGTGTTGTAGTGTCTGCCCACAGTGTGGGTGTTGTAGTGTCTGCCCACAGTGTGGGTGTTGTAGTGTCTGCCCACAGTGTGGGTGTTCCCACAGTGTGGTTGTTCCCACAGGTTTGGTGTTCCCACAGTGTGGGTGTTCCTAACGAGTGGTTGTTCCCACAGTGTTTTTCCCACAGTGTTGGTGTTCCCACAGTTTGGGTGTTCCCACAGTGTGGATGTTCAGTGTTGGTGTTCCCACAGTGTGGGTGTTCCCACAGTGTTGGTGTTCCCACAGTGTGGGTGTTCCCACAGTGTTAGTGTTCCCACAGTGTGGGTGTTCCCACAGTGTGGGTGTTCCCACAGTGTGGGTGTTCCCACAGTGTGGGTGTTCCCACAGTGTGGGTGTTCCCACAGTGTGGGTGTTCCCACAGTGTGGGTGTTCCCACAGTGTGGGTGTTACCACAGTGTGGGTGTTCCCACAGTGTGGGTGTTCCTCCCCCCAAAAAATTCTTGCCAATTGAATGTATCTGTGGGGAGCAGAGGTTGCCAGGACTAAGTTAGTGTTGCCATGACCCCATGACCATGTTGACAACATGAATGTTGCCATGACCATGTTGACAACATGAATGTTGCCATGACCGTGTTGACATGAATGTTGCCATGACCATGTTGACAACATGAATGTTGCCATGACCATGTTGACAACATGAATGTTGCCATGACCGTGTTGACATGAATGTTGCCATGACCATGTTGACAACATGAATGTTGCCATGACCATGTTGACAACATGAATGTTGCCATGACCATGTTGACAACATGAATGTTGCCATGACCGTGTTGACATGAATGTTGCCATGACCATGTTGACAACATGAATGTTGCCATGACCATGTTGACAACATGAATGTTGCCATGACCATGTTGACAACATGAATGTTGCCATGACCATGTTGACAACATGAATGTTGCCATGACCATGTTGACAACATGAATGTTGCCATGACCATGTTGACAACATGAATGTTGCCATGACCATGTTGACAACATGAATGTTGCCATGACCGTGTTGACATGAATGTTGCCATGACCATGTTGACAACATGAATGTTGCCATGACCATGTTGACAACATGAATGTTGCCATGACCATGTTGACAACATGAATGTTGCCATGACCATGTTGACAACATGAATGTTGCCATGACCATGTTGACAACATGAATGTTGCCATGACCATGTTGACAACATGAATGTTGCCATGACCATGTTGACAACATGAATGTTGCCATGACCGTGTTGACAACATGAATGTTGCCATGACCGTGTTGACAACATGAATGTTGCCATGACCGTGTTGACAACATGAATGTTGCCATGACCGTGTTGACAACATGAATGTTGCCATGACCGAGTTGACAACATGAATGTTGCCATGACCGTGTTGACAACATGAATGTTGCCATGACCATGTTGACAACATGAATGTTGCCATGACCATGTTGACAACATGAATGTTGCCATGACCGTGTTGACATGAATGTTGCCATGACCATGTTGACAACATGAATGTTGCCATGACCATGTTGACAACATGAATGTTGCCATGACCATGTTGACAACATGAATGTTGCCATGACCATGTTGACAACATGAATGTTGCCATGACCGTGTTGACAACATGAATGTTGCCATGACCATGATGACAACATGAATGTTGCCATGACCATGTTGACAACATGAATGTTGCCATGACCGAGTTGACAACATGACTGTTGCCATGACCGTGTTGACAACATGACTGTTGCCATGACCGTGTTGACAACATGACTGTTGCCGTGACCGAGTTGACAACATGACTGTTGCCGTGACCGAGTTGACAACATGACTGTTGCCGTGACCGAGTTGACAACATGACTGTTGCCATGACCGTGTTGACAACATGACTGTTGCCATGAACACATCGCCTATTAGAGGGCAACTACTTGTAGTCTACCTCCAGTCCTGCTGCTGAAATCTACTTTTAGTCTACCTGAAGTCTACTTGAAGTCTACCTGAAGTCTAAATGAAGTCTATTTACAATCCATACCAGGTGTCTATCACAGAAGGTACATTTTACCCACAAGGGTGTAAAACAGACACAATAGCGAAAGTTCGTAAAGTTATATTAGGAAACGTTTCGCTCACCAGGATTATGATTATATTCCTTGGTAAGCACTAAACTCTCAGGGATAATACAGCGCCTGTGGAATAACATTCAACTGGATCTGATCACATCTAGGAATGTGTTGTATAAACATACACGACATACACTGGTAGCAGCTCTTAGGTATCCTGCAAGACGATCTGATCACTCTAATACTCTGTATACTTCTGATATCTGCTGGCAGCAGGGTAGAGGGACCACAAATGTTGACACAGTGTTCTTTTACTGTGACCGTGGCTCCCTATGCTTTTCATTAGGTTTATTTTATACTCTCATATATATATCTCACTCAAGTAAATTGTTATGGTAATGTCTAGGTTTGGGACATGGACCCGCCAGCATCTTCCACGTGTATATATTTTCTGATATTTCTCTCTTTTCTTCACTGCAGAGTACATTCCAAGTATTCTGAGGTCTTCTCAATACTTTAATGTGGGTGGTAAACAACTTATGTACTTTCTCGAGCTCTGTTACCTACCCTGAACTGAGTCGTGAACACTGAGCAGTATTCTAGACGGAAGAACACAAGTGATCTCGGTAGTATCACCACTGGCATCACTTCTCCTGTCTGGAAAGTTTTCGTGATCCATCTTGTCATTTTTTTAGTCTCTGCTACATTGGCTTTATTTTCTCTAAAGACATGTCATCTGACATTATTATTCCTAAGTTTCTTACCTGTTTCTTATATTTTGAGAGATGGTCTGACTGCGTTCTGTGTTCTGGGTTTGTTTTGAGATTTTCATTCTTCCCGTATCTAACCAACAGTAATTTGTCACCACTAAACATTACGCTAAACTGAAAGACTTTGTTGACTTCTGATTGTGATTTTCCTTTGTATCTTCTAAGGCGACTGTCACACACATTGTGGTATCGTACGCACAAGATGACAAGAAACTGCGTCTAGTATTTTAATCTGCTATGAGAAAGAAGAATAATAAACTTGCTAAGACTGTCTCTGGTGGTACTGAATTTGTTAGTTTTCTTAGTTTACTAAGAGTCCACTTCTAGTTTATTGACATTTTTTGTGTTCTGCTTATTACAAATTTAAATACTCATTTACATATTTTTTTATCAGGTTAAACCTAAGATTACATATATCTACATATTTTGAGAGATCAATACCTCTTCCCTGACGATCCTAGCCCAAACCTCCTTGTTAATGAGCTGATCAATGGAGCTGTTTGTGGCAGCAGCACGAGGTTCAACATAAGCACGACAGCCAGAAAAAATATATAGAGGTTATTGTAAACTTATACTTTGTTGGTGAGTGATAGTGAGTGATGGTGAGTGATGGTGAGTGATGGTGAGTGATGGTGAGTGATGGTGAGTGATGATGGTGGTGTGGTGAGGGACAGGTTTCATCCTGAGGAGGATAGTGACTAGTCTCCCCTGAACACGATATCCATCCTGAGGAGGATAGTGACTAGTCTCCCCTGAACACGATATCCATCCTGAGGAGGATAGTGACTAGTCTCCCCTGAACACGATATCCATCCTGAGGAGGATAGTGACTAGTCTTCCCTGCACACGATATCCATCCTGAGGAGGATAGTGACTAGTCTCCCCTGTACACGATATCCATCCTGAGGAGGATAGTGACTAGTCTCCCCTGAACACGATATCCATCCTGAGGAGGATAGTGACTAGTCTCCCCTGTACACGATATCCATCCTGAGGAGGATAGTGACTAGTCTCCCCTGTACACGATATCCATCCTGAGGAGGATAGTGACTAGTCTCCCCTGAACACGATATCCATCCTGAGGAGGATAGTGACTAGTCTTCCCTGCACACGATATCCATCCTGAGGAGGATAGTGACTAGTCTCCCCTGTACACGATATCCATCCTGAGGAGGATAGTGACTAGTCTCCCCTGAACACGATATCCATCCTGAGGAGGATAGTGACTAGTCTCCCCTGAACACGATATCCATCCTGAGGAGGATAGTGACTAGTCTCCCCTGTACACGATATCCATCCTGAGGAGGATAGTGACTAGTCTCCCCTGAACACGATATCCATCCTGAGGAGGATAGTGACTAGTCTCCCCTGAACACGATATCCATCCTGAGGAGGATAGTGACTAGTCTCCCCTGCACACGATATCCATCCTGAGGAGGATAGTGACTAGTCTCCCCTGCACACGATATCCATCCTGAGGAGGATAGTGACTAGTCTCCCCTGCACCCCATGAGGAGGATACACGATATCCATCCTGAGGAGGATAGTGACTAGTCTCCCCTGAACACGATATCCATCCTGAGGAGGATAGTGACTAGTCTTCCCTGCACACGATATCCATCCTGAGGAGGATAGTGACTAGTCTCCCCTGAACACGATATCCATCCTGAGGAGGATAGTGACTAGTCTCCCCTGTACACGATATCCATCCTGAGGAGGATAGTGACTAGTCTTCCCTGCACACGATATCCATCCTGAGGAGGATAGTGACTAGTCTCCCCTGTACACGATATCCATCCTGAGGAGGATAGTGACTAGTCTTCCCTGCACACGATATCCATCCTGAGGAGGATAGTGACTAGTCTCCCCTGAACACGATATCCATCCTGAGGAGGATAGTGACTAGTCTCCCCTGAACACGATATCCATCCTGAGGAGGATAGTGACTAGTCTCCCCTGTACACGATATCCATCCTGAGGAGGATAGTGACTAGTCTCCCCTGAACACGATATCCATCCTGAGGAGGATAGTGACTAGTCTCCCCTGAACACGATATCCATCCTGAGGAGGATAGTGACTAGTCTCCCCTGTACACGATATCCATCCTGAGGAGGATAGTGACTAGTCTTCCCTGCACACGATATCCATCCTGAGGAGGATAGTGACTAGTCTCCCCTGTACACGATATCCATCCTGAGGAGGATAGTGACTAGTCTTCCCTGCACACGATATCCATCCTGAGGAGGATAGTGACTAGTCTCCCCTGTACACGATATCCATCCTGAGGAGGATAGTGACTAGTCTCCCCTGTACACGATATCCATCCTGAGGAGGATAGTGACTAGTCTCCCCTGCACACGATATCCATCCTGAGGAGGATAGTGACTAGTCTCCTTTGCACACGATATCCATCCTGAGGAGGATTGTGACTAGTCTCCCCTGCACACGATATCCATCCTGAGGAGGATAGTGGAGGAGCATGTGGATACTTAAGAAGCCCAGGAACCAGACTATAAAAGGGTTAATAAGAATATGTCTTGATACACATTAACAGTTTATATTTCATGTATATCAAGCAAATTTAGAATATTTACTTAAAATATCTGGAGTCTTACCTTAATTAATACAATATGAAGACATACCTGTATCACACAGGTTATTATGCTATCTCTGTAACCCTCAATAAGTGTACAATTAAGTACACAGTGTTCAAGATAGTGACCATAGGGCTGACCACATATTTTGCATTTGGTTTGATCATCATCTGTGTATCTATCAAACTTCCAGAAGTACTTGTAACCAAGCCTAAGCCTGGCTACATCATCAGTCAGTTTGTTTACATAGTGGGTGATAGATCTATTCAGGCTTCTAACTGCATTTCTATAACATTCACTTTCATTATTTACTTCTCACCTAATATTATTTCCTAATGCTTGACACAGACGTATCAAAGTTCCATTAAACTTTTTCTTTCAAGGAACTTTCCTGGGCTAATTGATCAACATCATGCAGGAGCAGCTCCCTGTGTGATGCAGTCAATAACAATGATACAGTTACTCCCTTCTCTACAAATTTTTAGTATCTGTGCCTGGCCTCTCCAATGATCGTGTTGTTAAGTCATTATGTTGTGAAGTTATTATGTTGTGAAGTTATTATGTTGTGAAGTTATTATGTTGTGAAGTCATTAAAGTCCCTCAGTGGTGACAGAATAAGTAATGATGCGGGAATAAACTTCATCATAATAAGCTAACTAGTGGAATTATGATGACAAATATCTCAACTTGCAGTGTAGACGCCCAGTCGCTCAGCTAGCAGTGTAGACGCCCAGTCGCTCAGCTCGCAGTGTAGACGCCCAGTCGCTCAGCTAGCAGTGTAGACGCCCAGTCGCTCAGCTCGCAGTGTAGACGTCCAGTCGCTCAACTTGCAGTGTAGACGTCCAGTCGCTCAGCTAGCAGTGTAGACGTCCAGTCGCTCAGCTAGCAGTGTAGACGCCCAGTCGCTCAGCTAGCAGTGTAGACGTCCAGTCGCTCAGCTAGCAGTGTAGACGTCCAGTCGCTCAGCTAGCAGTGTAGACGCCCAGTCGCTCAACTTGCAGTGTAGACGCCCAGTCGCTCAGCTCGCAGTGTAGACGCCCAGTCGCTCAGCTAGCAGTGTAGACGCCCAGTCGCTCAGCTAGCAGTGTAGACGCCCAGTCGCTCAACTTGCAGTGTAGACGCCCAGTCGCTCAGCTCGCAGTGTAGACGCCCAGTCGCTCAGCTAGCAGTGTAGACGCCCAGTCGCTCAGCTAGCAGTGTAGACGCCCAGTCGCTCAGCTCGCAGTGTAGACGCCCAGTCGCTCAGCTAGCAGTGTAGACGCCCAGTCGCTCAGCTAGCAGTGTAGACGCCCAGTCGCTCAGCTCGCAGTGTAGACGCCCAGTCGCTCAGCTAGCAGTGTAGACGCCCAGTCGCTCAGCTAGCAGTGTAGACGCCCAGTCGCTCAGCTAGCAGTGTAGACGCCCAGTCGCTCAGCTAGCAGTGTAGACGCCCAGTCGCTCAGCTAGCAGTGTAGACGCCCAGTCGCTCAGCTAGCAGTGTAGACGCCCAGTCGCTCAGCTCGCAGTGTAGACGCCCAGTCGCTCAGCTCGCAGTGTAGACGCCCAGTCGCTCAGCTAGCAGTGTAGACGCCCAGTCGCTCAGCTAGCAGTGTAGACGCCCAGTCGCTCAGCTAGCAGTGTAGACGCCCAGTCGCTCAGCTAGCAGTGTAGACGCCCAGTCGCTCAGCTCGCAGTGTAGACGCCCAGTCGCTCAGCTCGCAGTGTAGACGCCCAGTCGCTCAGCTAGCAGTGTAGACGCCCAGTCGCTCAGCTCGCAGTGTAGACGCCCAGTCGCTCAACTTGCAGTGTAGACGCCCAGTCGCTCAACTTGCAGTGTAGACGCCCAGTCGCTCAGCTAGCAGTGTAGACGCCCAGTCGCTCAGCTAGCAGTGTAGACGCCCAGTCGCTCAGCTAGCAGTGTAGACGCCCAGTCGCTCATCTAGCAGTGTAGACGCCCAGTCGCTCAGCTAGCAGTGTAGACGCCCAGTCGCTCAGCTAGCAGTGTAGACGCCCAGTCGCTCAGCTAGCAGTGTAGACGCCCAGTCGCTCAGCTAGCAGTGTAGACGCCCAGTCGCTCAGCTAGCAGTGTAGACGCCCAGTCGCTCAACTTGCAGTGTAGACGCCCAGTCGCTCAGCTCGCAGTGTAGACGCCCAGTCGCTCAACTTGCAGTGTAGACGCCCAGTCGCTCAGCTCGCAGTGTAGACGCCCAGTCGCTCAACTTGCAGTGTAGACGCCCAGTCGCTCAGCTAGCAGTGTAGACGCCCAGTCGCTCAACTTGCAGTGTAGACGCCCAGTCGCTCAGCTAGCAGTGTAGACGCCCAGTCGCTCAGCTAGCAGTGTAGACGCCCAGTCGCTCATCTAGCAGTGTAGACGCCCAGTCGCTCAGCTAGCAGTGTAGACGCCCAGTCGCTCAGCTAGCAGTGTAGACGCCCAGTCGCTCAGCTAGCAGTGTAGACGCCCAGTCGCTCAGCTAGCAGTGTAGACGCCCAGTCGCTCAGCTAGCAGTGTAGACGCCCAGTCGCTCAGCTAGCAGTGTAGACGCCCAGTCGCTCAGCTAGCAGTGTAGACGCCCAGTCGCTCAGCTAGCAGTGTAGACGCCCAGTCGCTCAGCTAGCAGTGTAGACGCCCAGTCGCTCAGCTAGCAGTGTAGACGCCCAGTCGCTCAGCTAGCAGTGTAGACGCCCAGTCGCTCAGCTAGCAGTGTAGACGCCCAGTCGCTCAGCTCGCAGTGTAGACGCCCAGTCGCTCAACTTGCAGTGTAGACGCCCAGTCGCTCAGCTAGCAGTGTAGACGCCCAGTCGCTCAACTTGCAGTGTAGACGCCCAGTCGCTCAACTTGCAGTGTAGACGCCCAGTCGCTCAGCTAGCAGTGTAGACGCCCAGTCGCTCAGCTAGCAGTGTAGACGTCCAGTCGCTCAGCTAGCAGTGTAGACGCCCAGTCGCTCAGCTAGCAGTGTAGACGTCCAGTCACTCAGCTAGCAGTGTAGACGCCCAGTCGCTCAACTTGCAGTGTAGACGCCCAGTCGCTCAACTTGCAGTGTAGACGCCCAGTCGCTCAACTTGCAGTGTAGACGCCCAGTCGCTCAACTTGCAGTGTAGACGCCCAGTCGCTCAGCTAGCAGTGTAGACGTCCAGTCGCTCAGCTAGCAGTGTAGACGCCCAGTCGCTCAGCTAGCAGTGTAGACGTCCAGTCGCTCAGCTAGCAGTGTAGACGCCCAGTCGCTCAGCTAGCAGTGTAGACGTCCAGTCACTCAGCTAGCAGTGTAGACGCCCAGTCGCTCAACTTGCAGTGTAGACGCCCAGTCGCTCAACTTGCAGTGTAGACGCCCAGTCGCTCAACTTGCAGTGTAGACGCCCAGTCGCTCAACTTGCAGTGTAGACGCCCAGTCGCTCAGCTAGCAGTGTAGACGCCCAGTCGCTCAACTTGCAGTGTAGACGCCCAGTCGCTCAACTTGCAGTGTAGACGCCCAGTCGCTCAACTTGCAGTGTAGACGGCCAGTCGCTCAACTAGCAGTGTAGACGCCCAGTCGCTCAACTTGCAGTGTAGACGCCCAGTCGCTCAACTAGCAGTGTAGACGCCCAGTCGCTCAACTTGCAGTGTAGACGCCCAGTCGCTCAACTAGCAGTGTAGACGCCCAGTCGCTCAGCTTGCAGTATAGACGCCCAGTCGCTCAGCTAGCAGTGTAGACGCCCAGTCGCTCAGCTAGCAGTGTAGACGCCCAGTCGCTCAACTTGCAGTGTAGACGCCCAGTCGCTCAACTTGCAGTGTAGACGCCCAGTCGCTCAACTTGCAGTGTAGACGCCCAGCCGCTCAGCTAGCAGTGTAGACGCCCAGTCGCTCAACTTGCAGTGTAGACGCCCAGTCGCTCAACTTGCAGTGTAGACGCCCAGTCGCTCAGCTAGCAGTGTAGACGCCCAGTCGCTCAGCTAGCAGTGTAGACGCCCAGTCGCTCAACTTGCAGTGTAGACGCCCAGTCGCTCAGCTAGCTGTAGCAGTGTAGACAGCCCAGTCGCTCAGCTCGCAGTGTAGACTCGCTCAGCAGTGTAGACGCCCAGTCGCTCAACTAGCAGAGTAGACGCCCAGTCGCTCAACTAGCAGTGTAGACGCCCAGTCGCTCAACTTGCAGTGTAGACGCCCAGTCGCTCAACTAGCAGTGTAGACGCCCAGTCGCTCAACTTGCAGTGTAGACGGCCAGTCGCTCAACTAGCAGTGTAGACGCCCAGTCGCTCAACTTGCAGTGTAGACGCCCAGTCGCTCAACTAGCAGTGTAGACGCCCAGTCGCTCAACTTGCAGTGTAGACGCCCAGTCGCTCAACTAGCAGTGCAGTGTAGACGCCCAGTCGCTCAACTTGCAGTGTAGACGCCCAGTCGCTCAACTTGCAGTGTAGACGCCCAGTCGCTCAACTTGCAGTGTAGACGCCCAGTCGCTCAACTTGCAGTGTAGACGCCCAGTGTAGACGCCCAGTCCCTCAACTTGCAGTGTAGACGCCCAGTCGCTCAACTTGCAGTGTAGACGCCCAGTCGCTCAACTTGCAGTGTAGACGTCCAGTCGCTCAGCTCGCAGTGTAGACGCCCAGTCGCTCAACTTGCAGTGTAGACGTCCAGTCGCTCAGCTCGCAGTGTAGACGCCCAGTCGCTCAACTTGCAGTGTAGACGCCCAGTCGCTCAGCTAGCAGTGTAGACGCCCAGTCGCTCAGCTAGCAGTGTAGACGCCCAGTCGCTCAGCTTGCAGTGTAGACGCCCAGTCGCTCAGCTTGCAGTGTAGACGCCCAGTCGCTCAGCTTGCAGTGTAGACGCCCAGTCGCTCAACTTGCAGTGTAGACGCCCAGTCGCTCAACTTGCAGTGTAGACGCCCAGTCGCTCAGCTAGCAGTGTAGACGCCCAGTCGCTCAACTTGCAGTGTAGACGCCCAGTCGCTCAACTTGCAGTGTAGACGCCCAGTCGCTCAACTTGCAGTGTAGACGCCCAGTCGCTCAACTTGCAGTGTAGACGCCCAGTCGCTCAGCTAGCAGTGTAGACGCCCAGTCGCTCAACTTGCAGTGTAGACGCCCAGTCGCTCAGCTAGCAGTGTAGACGCCCAGTCGCTCAGCTAGCAGTGTAGACGCCCAGTCGCTCAGCTGGCAGTGTAGACGCCCAGTCGCTCAGCTAGCAGTGTAGACGCCCAGTCGCTCAACTTGCAGTGTAGACGCCCAGTCGCTCAGCTAGCAGTGTAGACGCCCAGTCGCTCAGCTTGCAGTGTAGACGCCCAGTCGCTCAGCTAGCAGTGTAGACGCCCAGTCGCTCAGCTAGCAGTGTAGACGCCCAGTCGCTCAGCTTGCAGTGTAGACGCCCAGTCGCTCAGCTAGCAGTGTAGACGCCCAGTCGCTCAGCTAGCAGTGTAGACGCCCAGTCGCTCAGCTAGCAGTGTAGACGCCCAGTCGCTCAACTTGCAGTGTAGACGCCCAGTCGCTCAGCTAGCAGTGTAGACGCCCAGTCGCTCAGCTAGCAGTGTAGACGCCCAGTCGCTCAGCTAGCAGTGTAGACGCCCAGTCGCTCAGCTAGCAGTGTAGACGCCCAGTCGCTCAGCTTGCAGTGTAGACGCCCAGTCGCTCAGCTAGCAGTGTAGACGCCCAGTCGCTCAGCTAGCAGTGTAGACGCCCAGTCGCTCAGCTAGCAGTGTAGACGCCCAGTCGCTCAACTTGCAGTGTAGACGCCCAGTCGCTCAGCTAGCAGTGTAGACGCCCAGTCGCTCAGCTAGCAGTGTAGACGTCCAGTCGCTCAGCTAGCAGTGTAGACGCCCAGTCGCTCAGCTAGCAGTGTAGACGCCCAGTCGCTCAGCTAGCAGTGTAGACGTCCAGTCGCTCAGCTAGCAGTGTAGACGCCCAGTCGCTCAGCTAGCAGTGTAGACGCCCAGTCGCTCAGCTTGCAGTGTAGACGCCCAGACGCTAATTCTTATGCCTAACTCAACACAGTTGATATAGTTATCTGGGCAAGTAACAACAAGAGCACACGCAGCCCTGCTAGCAGACGCAGCCCTGCTAGCAGAGGCAGCCCTGCTAGCAGACGCAGCCCTGCTAGCAGACGCAGCCCTGCTAGCAGACGCAGCCCTGCTAGCAGACACCTACTTAGATCCATCAATATATATAATTTGTGATATACTGCTAACTGTTAAGCGAGAAATTTCTTCAGGAGTTAATTTAAGAAGGGATTGCCAGTGTCGAGCTTCTTGGGAGCGACTTTAAGACCTGTGATATTAAAAAAATGCAGTCACCATCGAGGGTTGAAATGGTGTTGTTGACAGCGACGGGGGTTTTCTGGGTCCCTTCTGGCTGGTGTTTATTATAATGTTAGAATATGTCACTATTTTCTATTGCAATTCCAGAGTTTGAACAGAGGATAGCATCATCAGTTAATTTTGGATAGGTCGCTGGTTTTGGATGGCTGGATTGGCTTGGCCTGGCCTGGCCTGGCCTGGCCTGGCCTGGCCTGGCCTGGCCTGGCCTGACCTGACCTGGCTTGGCTTGCAAGCAACCTGTAACCAGAAGGATGACCAATGTGGAAACCACGACACAGGTGGCTGGGACAGTTGCGATTAGCTAAAAATAGTTAGGTTAGTGAACATGTATTATCATACATCCAGACGCGAAGTACAGAGGAGGAAGTCACAAAAGACTGTGCAGACGTGCACTCTCACAGAGCTGCAACATCGACAACACTCTGAGAGGAACACCGTGGCTCACAGACTCGTATCGTCAGTCTCTCACCGTGGAAAATCCTGTAAATATACCCACTGTCTTGTATTCCCTCGTGTCGATCCCTATATAATGTCCCCGTCTATGTGGTACAAGTGTAGCACTCAAGTACATGTATCTCAAGATGATTATTATTGTTGATAACCGAAGGTCCTTGTCACCGTTGCCAGACAGTGCAACTTACCTGCAATAAAAAGCAGTAATGCAATGAGTGCGCTAGAAGATAACTTAGAGTAAGGAGACCAAAGCTTTGCAACATACTCCCTTCATACATAATAAAAATTAATAGCAAACTCCTAGCTGTCTTCTAGGGGGAATTAGATAAGTTCCTATAGTTCCTGATCAGCTGGGCTGTGGTGCATACGCTGGACTGCGTGTGAATGGCACTGTGAACCTGGTTCATCTGGCCATCACCTAGGAGTCCTGGTCTGGTACCGGACCGCGGGGTCGGTGACCCCCGGATTTGTCTTCAGGTAATCTCTCTCTGTGCACATGAATATACAATACAAGACATACACAGTTTTGTGTATATATACGAGGAGATACATACATTTCTGCGTAAATAAAACTGTATAAACCTCTCGTTGTATATACACTCAGCGACAGGCACATTTCTGCGCATATACACCAAGAGGTATACACATCTTGTGAATATATACTGTGGGGGGAAAATATATAATAGTATGTGCCACAAGAGCTGAGGTTCACGTCCAACATGGCTGAAAAACCTGCGTGAAGTCCGGGTGACACTCTTTATATTACTGCATCACCTACACCACACCTGTGCTGGTACACACACACACACACACACACACACACACACACACACACACACACACACACACACACACACACACACACACACACACACACACACGGGAGGCTGAACACAGATTTAAGTAAGTTTATGTCGTTTTTAAACGACCAAATATTTTCTTTTGCGTAACTTGAGTTGTTAGTGTCAGCAACAAACGAATTACAACTGACAAAAACGAATGCAAGAAACTAGGCTGTTGCTGCTGGCAGCTCACTGGTTCACATATCCACCACAGCCTGGTTGATCCGTTCACTGAGATTCAATAAATAATGAATATGAGAAATTTGATATATTAGAGAAAGCGCGATGGTAACATCATACAAGCACTTGTTATACAAGCACTTGTTATACAAGCACTTGTTATACAAGCACTTGTTATACAAGCACTTGTTATACAAGCACTTATACACTTGTATGTTATACAAGATTGCTCCTTGGTATACTCTCTTCCTAATTCTAAATTGATATTTGTTATGACTAGACATATCTAGAGTTGAACTGGTGCAACGTGGTGCTGTCTGTCACCGTGACTCTGGTGCTGTCTGTCACCGTGACTCTGGTGCTGTCACCGTGACTCGGGTGGTGTTAGTCACTGTGTCAGTAGTGTTACTGTGTACTTGTGCAGTATACTTAGATAATCCCAGCTACTTTATAGATAGGCTCCCTTGTTAGATGTGACGTCATGAAATCCTCATACGTGAGTGGTAGGCCAGAGGCCCAGCTCTCAGTCACGGAGTTCCCGCTAGGCACAGATACTGAGAGCTGGGAATCTGGCCTACCACTCACGTGACTCAAGAAATCGTAATGACACGATTGCAAACAAACCATACCCCCGGCCGGGATTGAACCCGCGGTCAGAGAGTCTCAAAACTCCAGCCCGTCGCGTTAGCCACTAGACCAGCTAGCCACAATAAGATTCATCCAACTAGGTATATTTCTACACCATAGGAAAGTTAGCACAGGCACCACTGTGACCACAAATGCAAGTTTTTACAGACGAATCTCCAGCTAGCGTGGCCTTGACGAACTCTAGCTCAAGTCCCTTCACTGCCGTCAACATGACTCAAGAAATCGTAATGACACGATTGCAAACGAACCATACCCCCGGCCGGGCTTGACGGCAGTGAAGGGACTTGAGCTAGAGTTCGTCACGGCCACGCTAGCTGGAGATTCGTCTGTAAAAACTTGCATTTGTGGTCACAGAGGTGCCTGTGCTAACCTTCCTATGGTGTAGAAATATACCTAGTTGGATGAATCTTATTGTGGCTAGCTGGTCTAGTGGCTAACGCGACGGGCTGGAGTTTTGAGACTCTATGACCGCGGGTTCAATCCCGGCCGGGGGTATGGCTTACCACTCACGTGTGAGGATCTCGTGACGTCACAGCTAACTAGGGAGCCTATCTATAAAGTAGCTGGGATTATCTAAGTATACTACACAAGTACACAGTAACACTACTGACAACTGTGTGACTCTGGTGGTGTTACTGTGACTGGTGGTGTCATTGTGACTCTAGTGATGTCACTGTGGCTCTGGTGGTGTCAGTCACCGTGACTGGTGTCACTGTGACTCTGGTGCACGAGGTCTGGCTCTGGCTCAGCACGACAGATGATCAAAATCATCAACAGGTAGCACCTGCCTCCAGGGAAACTAAGGATAATGCTACTGTTCCTGCCTCCTGGGGAACTAGCGACCTATGTTATTGTACAGTACCTGCCGCCATGGGAACTAGCGACCTGTTACTATCTCTGCCGCCATGGAAACTAGCGACCTGTTACTATCTCTGCCGCCATGGGAACTAGCGACCTGTTACTATCTCTGCCGCCATGGAACCTAGCGACCTGTTACTCTCTCTGTCGCCATGGAAACTAGCGACCTGTTACTATCTCTGCCGCCATGGGAACCAGCGATCTGTTACTATCTCTGCCGCCATGGAAACTAGCGATCTGTTACTATCTCTGCCGCCAAGGAAACTAGCGATCTGTTACTATCTCTGCCGCCATGGAAACTAGCGACCTGTTACTATCTCTGCCGCCATGGAAACTAGCGACCTGTTACTATCTCTGCCGCCATGGAAACTAGCGACCTGTTACTATCTCTGCCGCCATGGAAACTAGCGACCTGTTACTATCTCTGCCGCCAAGGAAACTAGCGATCTGTTACTATCTCTGCCGCCAAGGAAACTAGCGACCTGTTACTATCTCTGCCGCCAAGGAAACTAGCGACCTGTTACTATCTCTGCCGCCATGGAAACTAGCGACCTGTTACTATCTCTGCCGCCATGGAAACTAGCGACTTGTTACTATCTCTGCCGCCAAGGAAACTAGCGACCTGTTACTATCTCTGCCGCCATGGAAACTAGCGGCCTGTTACTATCTCTGCCGCCATGGAAACTAGCGACCTGTTACTATCTCTGCCGCCATGGAAACTAGCGACCTGTTACTATCTCTGCCGCCATGGAAACTAGCGACCTGTTACTATCTCTGCCGCCATGGAAACTAGCGACCTGTTACTATCTCTGCCGCCATGGAAACTAGCGACCTGTTACTATCTCTGCCGCCATGGAAACTAGCGACCTGTTACTATCTCTGCCGCCATGGAAACTAGCGACCTGTTACTATCTCTGCCGCCATGGAAACTAGCGACCTGTTACTATCTCTGCCGCCAAGGAAACTAGCGACCTGTTACTATCTCTGCCGCCATGGAAACTAGCGACCTGTTACTATCTCTGCCGCCATGGAAACTAGCGACCTGTTACTATCTCTGCCGCCATGGGAACTAGCGACCTGTTACTATCTCTGCCGCCAAGGAAACTAGCGACCTGTTACTATCTCTGCCGCCATGGAAACTAGCGACCTGTTACTATCTCTGCCGCCATGGAAACTAGCGACCTGTTACTATCTCTGCCGCCATGGAAACTAGCGACCTGTTACTATCTCTGCCGCCATGGAAACTAGCGACCTGTTACTATCTCTGCCGCCATGGGAACTAGCGATCTGTTACTATCTCTGCCGCCATGGGAACTAGCGATCTGTTACTATCTCTGCCGCCAAGGAAACTAGCGACCTGTTACTATCTCTGCCGCCATGGAAACTAGCGATCTGTTACTATCTCTGCCGCCAAGGAAACTAGCGATCTGTTACTATCTCTGCCGCCAAGGAAACTAGCGACCTGTTACTATCTCTGCCGCCATGGAAACTAGCGACCTGTTACTATCTCTGCCGCCATGGAAACTAGCGACCTGTTACTATCTCTGCCGCCATGGAAACTAGCGACCTGTTACTATCTCTGCCGCCATGGAAACTAGCGACCTGTTACTATCTCTGCCGCCATGGAAACTAGCGACCTGTTACTATCTCTGCCGCCATGGAAACTAGCGACCTGTTACTATCTCTGCCGCCAAGGAAACTAGCGACCTGTTACTATCTCTGCCGCCAAGGAAACTAGCGACCTGTTACTATCTCTGCCGCCATGGAAACTAGCGACCTGTTACTATCTCTGCCGCCAAGGAAACTAGCGACCTGTTACTATCTCTGCCGCCATGGAAACTAGCGACCTGTTACTATCTCTGCCGCCATGGAAACTAGCGACCTGTTACTATCTCTGCCGCCATGGGAACTAGCGACCTGTTACTATCTCTGCCGCCATGGAAACTAGCGACCTGTTACTATCTCTGCCGCCATGGAAACTAGCGATCTGTTACTATCTCTGCCGCCAAGGAAACTAGCGACCTGTTACTATCTCTGCCGCCATGGAAACTAGCGATCTGTTACCATCTCTGCCGCCATGGGAACTAGCGACCTGTTACTATCTCTGCCGCCATGGAAACTAGCGACCTGTTACTATCTCTGCCGCCATGGAAACTAGCGACCTGTTACTATCTCTGCCGCCATGGAAACTAGCGACCTGTTACTATCTCTGCCGCCATGGGAACTAGCGACCTGTTACTATCTCTGCCGCCATGGAAACTAGCGACCTGTTACTATCTCTGCCGCCATGGGAACTAGCGACCTGTTACTATCTCTGCCGCCATGGAAACTAGCGACCTGTTACTATCTCTGCCGCCATGGAAACTAGCGACCTGTTACTATCTCTGCCGCCATGGAAACTAGCGACCTGTTACTATCTCTGCCGCCATGGGAACTAGCGACCTGTTACTATCTCTGCCGCCATGGAAACTAGCGACCTGTTACTATCTCTGCCGCCATGGGAACTAGCGACCTGTTACTATCTCTGCCGCCATGGAAACTAGCGACCTGTTACTATCTCTGCCGCCAAGGAAAGCTAGCGACCTGTTACTATCTCTGCCGCCATGGAAACTAGCGACCTGTTACTATCTCTGCCGCCAAGGAAACTAGCGACCTGTTACTATCTCTGCCGCCATGGGAAAGCTAGCGACCTGTTACTATCTCTGCCGCCATGGGAACTAGCGACCTGTTACTATCTCTGCCGCCAAGGAAACTAGCGACCTCTTACTATCTCTGCCGCCAAGGAAACTAGAGACCTGTTACTATCTCTGCCGCCATAGAAACTAGCGACCTGTTACTATCTCTGCCGCCATGGGAACTAGCGACCTGTTACTATCTCTGCCGCCATGGAAACTAGCGACCTGTTACTATCTCTGCCGCCATGGAAACTAGCGACCTGTTACTATCTCTGCCGCCATGGCGAACTAGCGATGGGAACTGTTACTATCTCTGCCGCCATGGTAACTAGCGACCTGTTACTATCTCTGCCGCCATGGAAACTAGCGACCTGTTACTATCTCTGCCGCCATGGGAACTAGCGACCTGTTACTATCTCTGCCGCCATGGGAACTAGCGACCTGTTACTATCTCTGCCGCCATGGGAAAGCTAGCGACCTGTTACTATCTCTGCCGCCATGGAAACTAGCGACCTGTTACTATCTCTGCCGCCATGGAAACTAGCGACCTGTTACTATCTCTGCCGCCATGGGAACTAGCGACCTGTTACTATCTCTGCCGCCATGGAAACTAGCGACCTGTTACTATCTCTGCCGCCATGGGAACTAGCGACCTGTTACTATCTCTGCCGCCATGGAAACTAGCGACCTGTTACTATCTCTGCCGCCATGGAAACTAGCGACCTGTTACTATCTCTGCCGCCATGGGAACTAGCGACCTGTTACTATCTCTGCCGCCATGGGAACTAGCGACCTGTTACTATCTCTGCCGCCATGGAAACTAGCGAACTAGCGATGGGAACTAGCGATGTTACTATCTCTGCCGCCATGGAAACTAGCGACCTGTTACTATCTCTGCCGCCATGGAAACTAGCGACCTGTTACTATCTCTGCCGCCATGGAAACTAGCGACCTGTTACTATCTCTGCCGCCATGGGAACTAGCGACCTGTTACTGTTACTATCTCTGCCGCCATGGAAACTAGCGATCTGTTACTATCTCTGCCGCCATGGGAACTAGCTAGCGACCTGTTACTATCTCTGCCGCCATGGGAACTAGCGACCTGTTACTATCTCTGCCGCCATGGAAACTAGCGACCTGTTACTATCTCTGCCGCCATGGGAACTAGCGATCTGTTACTATCTCTGCCGCCATGGAAACTAGCGACCTGTTACTATCTCTGCCGCCATGGGAACTAGCGACCTGTTACTATCTCTGCCGCCATGGAAACTAGCGACCTGTTACTATCTCTGCCGTCATGGGAACTAGCGACCTGTTACTATCTCTGCCGCCATGGGAACTAGCGACCTGTTACTATGTCTGCCGCCATGGAAACTAGCGACCTGTTACTATCTCTGCCGCCATGGTAACTAGGGACCTGTTACTATCTCTGCCGCCATGGAAACTAGCGACCTGTTACTATCTCTGCCGCCATGGGAACTAGCGACCTGTTACTATCTCTGCCGCCATGGAAACTAGCGACCTGTTACTATCTCTGCCGCCATGGGAACTAGCGACCTGTTACTATCTCTGCCGCCATGGGAACTAGCGACCTGTTACTATCTCTGCCGCCATGGAAACTAGCGACCTGTTACTATCTCTGCCGCCATGGAAACTAGCGACCTGTGACTATCTCTGCCGCCATGGGAACTAGCGACCGGTTACTATCTCTGCCGCCAGGGGAGCTAGCGACCTGTTACTATCTCTGCCGCCATGGAAACAAGCGACCTGTTACTATCTCTGCCGCCATGGGAACTAGCGACCTGTTACTATCTCTGCCGCCATGGGAACTAGCGACCTGTTACTATCTCTGCCGCCATGGAAACTAGCGAACTCGCGACCTGTTCCTATCTCTGCCGCCATGGAAACTAGCGACCTGTTACTATCTCTGCCGCCATGGGAACTAGCGACCTGTTACTATCTCTGCCGCCAAGGAAACTAGCGACCTGTTACTATCTCTGCCGCCATGGAAACTAGCGACCTGTTACTATCTCTGCCGCCATGGAAACTAGCGACCTGTTACTATCTCTGCCGCCATGGGAACTAGCGAGCTGTTACTATCTCTGCCGCCAAGGAAACTAGCGATCTGTTACAATCTCTGCCGCCATGGGAACCAGCGACCTGTTACTATCTCTGCCGCCATGGGAACTAGCGACCTGTTACTATCTCTGCCGCCATGGAAACTAGCGACCTGTTACTATCTCTGCCGCCATGGAAACTAGCGACCTGTTACTATCTCTGCCGCCATGGGAACTAGCGATCTGTTACTATCTCTGCCGCCATGGGAACTAGCGACCTGTTACTATCTCTGCCGGCATGGAAACTAGCGACCTGTTACTATCTCTGCCGCCATGGAAACTAGCGACCTGTTACTATCTCTGCCGCCATGGAAACTAGCGACCTGTTACTATCTCTGCCGCCATGGGAACTAGCGACCTGTTACTATCTCTGCCGCCATGGAAACTAGCGACCTGTTACTATCTCTGCCGCCATGGGAAAGCTAGCGACCTGTTACTATCTCTGCCGCCATGGGAACTAGCGACCTGTTACTATCTCTGCCGCCATGGAAACTAGCGACCTGTTACTATCTCTGCCGCCATGGGAACTAGCGACCTGTTACTATCTCTGCCGCCATGGAAACTAGCGACCTGTTACTATCTCTGCCGCCATGGGAACTAGCGACCTGTTACTATCTCTGCCGCCATGGAAACTAGCGACCTGTTACTATCTCTGCCGCCATGGGAACTAGCGACCTGTTACTATCTCTGCCGCCATGGAAACTAGCGACCTGTTACTATCTCTGCCGCCATGGGAACTAGCGACCTGTTACTATCTCTGCCGCCATGGAAACTAGCGACCTGTTACTATCTCTGCCGCCATGGGAACTAGCGATCTGTTACTATCTCTGCCGCCATGGGAACTAGCGACCTGTTAATATCTCTGCCGCCATGGAAACTAGCGAACTATCTCTGCCGCCATGGAAACTAGCGACCTGTTACTATCTCTGCCGCCAAGGAAACTAGAGATCTGTTACTATCTCTGCAGCAATGGAAACTAGCCTGTTACTATCTCTGCCGCCATTAGCGACCTACTATCTCTGGCGCCATGGAAACTAGCGACCTGTTACTATCTCTGCCGCCATGGAAACTAGCGACCTGTTACTATCTCTGCCGCCATGGCAACTAGCGAACTGTTACTATCTCTGCCGCCATGGAAACTAGCGACCTGTTACTATCTCTGCCGCCATGGAAACTAGCGACCTGTTACTATCTCTGCCGCCATGGAAACTAGCGACCTGTTACTATCTCTGCCGCCATGGAAACTAGCGACCTGTTACTATCTCTGCCGCCATGGAAACTAGCGACCTGTTACTATCTCTGCCGCCATGGAAACTAGCGACCTGTTACTATCTCTGCCGCCATGGAAACTAGCGACCTGTTACTATCTCTGCCGCCATGGAAACTAGCGACCTGTTACTATCTCTGCCGCCATGGGAACTAGCGATACTATCTCTGCGACTAGCGACCTGTTACTATCTCTGCCGCCATGGAAACTAGCGATCTGTTACTATCTCTGCCGCCATGGGAACTAGCGACCTGTTACTATGTCTGCCGCCATGGAAACTAGCGACCTGTTACTATCTCTGCCGCCATGGAAACTAGCGACCTGTTACTATCTCTGCCGCCATGGGAACTAGCGATCTGTTACTATCTCTGCCGCCATGGAAACTAGCGACCTGTTACTATCTCTGCCGCCATGGAAACTAGCGATCTGTTACTATCTCTGCCGCCATGGGAACTAGCGATCTGTTACTATCTCTGCCGCCATGGAAACTAGCGACCTGTTACTATCTCTGCCGCCATGGGAACTAGCGACCTGTTACTATCTCTGCCGCCATGGAAACTAGCGACCTGTTACTATCTCTGCCGCCATGGGAACTAGCGACCTGTTACTATCTCTGCCGCCATGGAAACTAGCGACCTGTTACTATCTCTGCCGCCATGGGAACTAGCGACTATCTGTTACTATCTCTGCCGCCATGGAAACTAGCGACCTGTTACTATCTCTGCCGCCATGGAAACTAGCGACCTGTTACTATCTCTGCCGCCATGGAAACTAGCGACCTGTTACTATCTCTGCCGCCATGGAAACTAGCGACCTGTTACTATCTCTGCCGCCATGGAAACTAGCGACCTGTTACTATCTCTGCCGCCATGGAAACTAGCGACCTGTTACTATCTCTGCCGCCATGGGAACTAGCGACCTGTTACTATCTCTGCCGCCATGGAAACTAGCGACCTGTTACTATCTCTGCCGCCATGGGAACTAGCGACCTGTTACTATCTCTGCCGCCATGGAAACTAGCGATCTGTTACTATCTCTGCCGCCATGGGAACTAGCGACCTGTTACTATCTCTGCCGCCATGGAAACTAGCGATCTGTTACTATCTCTGCCGCCATGGGAACTAGCGATCTGTTACTATCTCTGCCGCCATGGGAACTAGCGATCTGTTACTATCTCTGCCGCCATGGGAACTAGCGACCTGTTACTATCTCTGCCGCCATGGAAACTAGCGACCTGTTACTATCTCTGCCGCCATGGGAACTAGGGACCTGTTACTATCTCTGCCGCCATGGAAACTAGCGACCTGTTACTATCTCTGCCGCCATGGGAACTAGCGACCTGTTACTATCTCTGCCGCCATGGGAACTAGCGACCTGTTACTATCTCTGCCGCCATGGAAACTAGCGATCTGTTACTATCTCTGCCGCCATGGTAACTAGGGACCTGTTACTATCTCTGCCGCCATGGAAACTAGCGACCTGCTACTATCTCTGCCGCCATGGTAACTAGGGACCTGTTACTATCTCTGCCGCCATGGAAACTAGCGACCTGTTACTATCTCTGCCGCCATGGAAACTAGCGACCTGTTACTATCTCTGCCGCCATGGAAACTAGCGACCTGTTACTATCTCTGCCGCCATGGAAACTAGCGACCTGTTACTATCTCTGCCGCCATGGGAACTAGCGACCTGTTACTATCTCTGCCGCCAAGGAAACTAGCGACCTGTTACTATCTCTGCCGCCATGGAAACTAGCGACCTGTTACTATCTCTGCCGCCATGGAAACTAGCGACCTGTTACTATCTCTGCCGCCATGGAAACTAGCGACCTGTTACTATCTCTGCCGCCATGGAAACTAGCGACCTGTTACTATCTCTGCCGCCATGGGAACTAGCGATCTGTTACTATCTCTGCCGCCATGGGAACTAGCGACCTGTTACTATCTCTGCCGCCATGGAAACTAGCGACCTGTTACTATCTCTGCCGCCATGGGAACTAGTGACCTGTTACTATCTCTGCCGCCATGGAAACTAGCGACCTGTTACTATCTCTGCCGCCATGGAAACTAGCGACCTGTTACTATCTCTGCCGCCATGGAAACTAGCGACCTGTTACTATCTCTGCCGCCATGGAAACTAGCGACCTGTTACTATCTCTGCCGCCATGGGAACTAGCGACCTGTTACTATCTCTGCCGCCAAGGAAACTAGCGACCTGTTACTATCTCTGCCGCCATGGGAACTAGCGACCTGTTACTATCTCTGCCGCCATGGAAACTAGCGACCTGTTACTATCTCTGCCGCCATGGAAACTAGCGACCTGTTACTATCTCTGCCGCCATGGAAACTAGCGACCTGTTACTATCTCTGCCGCCATGGGAACTAGCGACCTGTTACTATCTCTGCCGCCATGGAAACTAGCGACCTGTTACTATCTCTGCCGCCATGGGAACTAGCGACCTGTTACTATCTCTGCCGCCATGGAAACTAGCGGAAACTAGCTGTTACTATCTCTGCCGCCATGGAAACTAGCGACCTGTTACTATCTCTGCCGCCATGGAAACTAGCGATCTGTTACTATCTCTGCCGCCATGGAAACTAGCGACCTGTTACTATCTCTGCCGCCATGGGAACTAGCGACCTGTTACTATCTCTGCCGCCATGGAAACTAGCGACCTGTTACTATCTCTGCCGCCAAGGGAACTAGCGACCTGTTACTATCTCTGCCGCCATGGGAACTAGCGACCTGTAACTATCTCTGCCGCCAAGGAAACTAGCGACCTGTTACTATCTCTGCCGCCATGGGAACTAGCGACCTGTTACTATCTCTGCCGCCATGGAAACTAGCGATCTGTTACTATCTCTGCCGCCATGGAAACTAGCGACCTGTTACTATCTCTGCCGCCATGGAAACTAGCGATCTGTTACTATCTCTGCCGCCAAGGAAACTAGCGATCTGTTACTATCTCTGCCGCCAAGGAAACTAGCGATCTGTTACTATCTCTGCCGCCATGGAAACTAGCGACCTGTTACTATCTCTGCCGCCATGGGAACTAGCGACCTGTTACTATCTCTGCCGCCAAGGAAACTAGCGACCTGTTACTATCTCTGCCGCCATGCAAACTAGCGACCTGTTACTATCTCTGCCGCCATGGGAACTAGCGACCTGTTACTATCTCTGCCGCCATGGGAACCAGCGACCTACGTTACTATCTCTGCCGCCATGGAAACTGGCGACCTGTTACTATCTCTGCCGCCATGGGAACTAGCGACCTGTTACTATCTCTGCCGCCAAGGAAACTAGCGACCTGTTACTATCTCTGCCGCCAAGGAAACTAGCGACCTGTTACTATCTCTGCCGCCATAGAAACTAGCGACCTGCTACTATCTCTGCCGCCATGGGAACTAGCGACCTGTTACTATCTCTGCCGCCATGGGAACTAGCGACCTACGTTACTATCTCTGCCGCCATGGAAACTAGCGACTTGTTTCTATCTCTGCCGCCATGGGAACTAGCGACCTGTTACTATCTCTGCCGCCATGGAAACTAGCGACCTGTTACTATCTCTGCCGCCATGGAAACTAGCGACCTGTTACTATCTCTGCCGCCATGGGAACTAGCGATCTGTTACTATCTCTGCCGCCATGGGAACTAGCGATCTGTTACTATCTCTGCCGCCAAGGAAACTAGCGACCTGTTACTATCTCTGCCGCCATGGGAACTAGCGATCTGTTACTATCTCTGCCGCCATGGGAACTAGCGATCTGTTACTATCTCTGCCGCCAAGGAAACTAGCGACCTGTTACTATCTGTGCCGCCACGGAAAATAGCGACCTGTTACTATCTCTGCCGCCATGGAAACTAGCGACCTGTTACTATCTCTGCCGCCATGGGAACTAGCGATCTGTTACTATCTCTGCCGCCATGGGAACTAGCGACCTGTTACTATCTCTGCCGCCATGGAAACTAGCGACCTGTTACTATCTCTGCCGCCATGGAAACTAGCGACCTGTTACTATCTCTGCCGCCAAGGAAACTAGCGACCTGTTACTATCTCTGCCGCCATGGAAACTAGCGATCTGTTACTATCTCTGCAGCCATGGGAACTAGCAACCTGTTACTATCTCTGCCGCCATGGAAACTAGCGACCTGTTACTATCTCTGCCGCCAAGGAAACTAGCGACCTGTTACTATCTCTGCCGCCAAGGAAACTAGCGATCTGTTACTATCTCTGCCGCCATGGGAACTAGCGACCTGTTACTATCTCTGCCACCATGGGAACTAGCGACCTGTTACTATCTCTGCCGCCATGGAAACTAGCGACCTGTTACTATCTCTGCCGCCATGGAAACTAGCGACCTGTTACTATCTCTGCTGCCATGGGAACTAGCGATCTGTTACTATCTCTGCCGCCATGGGAACTAGCGACCTGTTACTATCTCTGCCGCCATGGAAACTAGCGACCTGTTACTATCTCTGCCGCCATGGAAACTAGCGATCTGTTACTATCTCTGCCGCCATGGAAACTAGCGACCTGTTAATATCTCTGCCGCCATGGGAACTAGCGACCTGTTACTATCTCTGCCGCCATGGAAACTAGCGACCTGTTACTATCTCTGCCGCCATGGGAACTAGCGACCTGTTACTATCTCTGCCGCCATGGAAACTAGCGACCTGTTACTATCTCTGCCGCCATGGAAACTAGCGATCTGTTACTATCTCTGCCGCCATGGAAACTAGCGACCTGTTACTATCTCTGCCGCCATGGGAACTAGCGACCTGTTACTATCTCTGCCGCCATGGAAACTAGCGACCTGTTACTATCTCTGCCGCCAAGGGAACTAGCGACCTGTTACTATCTCTGCCGCCATGGGAACTAGCGACCTGTTACTATCTCTGCCGCCATGGAAACTAGCGACCTGTTACTATCTCTGCCGCCATGGGAACTAGCGACCTGTTACTATCTCTGCCGCCATGGAAACTAGCGACCTGTTACTATCTCTGCCGCCATGGGAACTAGCGACCTGTTACTATCTCTGCCGCCATGGAAACTAGCGACCTGTTACTATCTCTGCCGCCATGGGAACTAGCGACCTGTTACTATCTCTGCCGCCATGGAAACTAGCGACCTGTTACTATCTCTGCCGCCAAGGAAACTAGCGACCTGTTACTATCTCTGCCGCCATGGGAACTAGCGACCTGTTACTATCTCTGCCGCCAAGGAAACTAGCGACCTGTTACTATCTCTGCCGCCATGCAAACTAGCGACCTGTTACTATCTCTGCCGCCATGGAAACTAGCGACCTGTTACTATCTCTGCCGCCATGGGAACTAGCGACCTGTTACTATCTCTGCCGCCATGGAAACTAGCGACCTGTTACTATCTCTGCCGCCATGGGAACTAGCGACCTGTTACTATCTCTGCCGCCAAGGAAACTAGCGAAACTAGCGACCTGTTACTATCTCTGCCGCCATGGCGAACTAGCGACCTGTTACTATCTCTGCCGCCATGGGAACTAGCGACCTGCTACTATCTCTTCCGCCATGGAAACTAGCGACCTGTTACTATCTCTGCCGCCATGGAAACTAGCGACCTGTTACTATCTCTGCCGCCATGGAAACTAGCGACCTGTTACTATCTCTGCCGCCATGGGAACTAGCGACCTGTTACTATCTCTGCCGCCATGGAAACTAGCGACCTGTTACTATCTCTGCCGCCATGGGAACTAGCGACCTGTTACTATCTCTGCCGCCATGGAAACTAGCGACCTGTTACTATCTCTGCCGCCATGGAAACTAGCGATCTGTTACTATCTCTGCCGCCATGGGAAACTAGCGACCTGTTACTATCTCTGCCGCCATGGGAACTAGCGACCTGTTACTATCTCTGCCGCCATGGAAACTAGCGACCTGTTACTATCTCTGCCGCCATGGAAACTAGCGACCTGTTACTATCTCTGCCGCCATGGAAACTAGCGACCTGTTACTATCTCTGCCGCCATGGAAACTAGCGACCTGTTACTATCTCTGCCGCCATGGAAACTAGCGACCTGTTACTATCTCTGCCGCCATGGAAACTAGCGACCTGTTACTATCTCTGCCGCCATGGAAACTAGCGACCTGTTACTATCTCTGCCGCCATGGAACTAGCGACCTGTTACTATCTCTGCCGCCAAGGAAACTAGCGACCTGTTACTATCTCTGCCGCCAAGGAAACTAGCGACCTGTTACTATCTCTGCCGCCAAGGAAACTAGCGACCTGTTACTATCTCTGCCGCCATGGGAACTAGCGACCTGTTACTATCTCTGCCGCCAAGGAAACTAGCGACCTGTTACTATCTCTGCCGCCATGGGAACTAGCGACCTGTTACTATCTCTGCCGCCATGGAAACTAGCGACCTGTTACTATCTCTGCCGCCATGGGAACTAGCGACCTGTTACTATCTCTGCCGCCAAGGAAACTAGCGACCTGTTACTATCTCTGCCGCCATGGGAACTAGCGACCTGTTACTATCTCTGCCGCCATGGAAACTAGCGACCTGTTACTATCTCTGCCGCCAAGGAAACTAGCGACCTGTTACTATCTCTGCCGCCATGGAAACTAGCGACCTGTTACTATCTCTGCCGCCATGGGAACTAGCGACCTGTTACTATCTCTGCCGCCATGGAAACTAGCGACCTGTTACTATCTCTGCCGCCATGGAAACTAGCGACCTGTTACTATCTCTGCCGCCATGGGAACTAGCGACCTGTTACTATCTCTGCCGCCATGGAAACTAGCGACCTGTTACTATCTCTGCCGCCATGGAAACTAGCGACCTGTTACTATCTCTGCCGCCAAGGAAACTATGTTACTATCTCTGCCGCCATGGGAACTAGCGATCTGTTCCTATCTCTGCCGCCATGGAAACTAGTGATCTGTTACTATCTCTGCCGCCATGGGAACTAGCGACCTGTTACTATCTCTGCCGCCATGGGAACTAGCGACCTGTTACTATCTCTGCCGCCATGGAAACTAGCGACCTGTTACTATCTCTGCCGCCATGGAAACTAGCGACCTGTTACTATCTCTGCCGCCATGGAAACTAGCGACCTGTTACTATCTCTGCCGCCATGGAAACTAGCGACCTGTTACTATCTCTGCCGCCATGGAAACTAGCGACCTGTTACTATCTCTGCCGCCATGGAAACTAGCGATCTGTTACTATCTCTGCCGCCATTGAAACTAGCGACCTGTTACTATCTCTGCCGCCATGGAAACTAGCGACCTGTTACTATCTCTGCCGCCATGGAAACTACCGACCTGTTACTATCTCTGCCGGAAACTAGCGACCTGGATGGGAACTAGCGACCTGTTACTATCTCTGCCGCCATGGAAACTAGCGACCTGTTACTATCTCTGCCGCCATGGAAACTAGCGACCTGTTACTATCTCTGCCGCCATGGAAACTAGCGACCTGTTACTATCTCTGCCGCCATGGAAACTAGCGACCTGTTACTATCTCTGCCGCCATGGAAACTAGCGACCTGTTACTATCTCTGCCGCCATGGAAACTAGCGACCTGTTACTATCTCTGCCGCCATGGAAACTAGCGACCTGTTACTATCTCTGCCGCCAAGGAAACTAGCGACCTGTTACTATCTCTGCCGCCATGGGAACTAGCGACCTGTTACTATCTCTGCCGCCATGGAAACTAGCGACCTGTTACTATCTCTGCCGCCATGGAAACTAGCGACCTGTTACTATCTCTGCCGCCATGGAAACTAGCGACCTGTTACTATCTCTGCCGCCATGGAAACTAGCGACCTGTTACTATCTCTGCCGCCATGGAAACTAGCGACCTGTTACTATCTCTGCCGCCATGGAAACTAGCGACCTGTTACTATCTCTGCCGCCATGGAAACTAGCGACCTGTTACTATCTCTGCCGCCATGGGAACTAGCGACCTGTTACTATCTCTGCCGCCATGGGAACTAGCGACCTGTTACTATCTCTGCCGCCATGGAAACTAGCGACCTGTTACTATCTCTGCCGCCATGGAAACTAGCGACCTGTTACTATCTCTGCCGCCATGGAAACTAGCGACCTGTTACTATCTCTGCCGCCATGGGAACTAGCTAGCGCCATGGAAACTAGCGACCTGTTACTATCTCTGCCGCCAAGGAAACTAGCGACCTGTTACTATCTCTGCCGCCATGGAAACTAGCGACCTGTTACTATCTCTGCCGCCATGGGAACTAGCGACCTGTTACTATCTCTGCCGCCATGGGAACTAGCGACCTGTTACTATCTCTGCCGCCATGGGAACTAGCGACCTGTTACTATCTCTGCCGCCATGGAAACTAGCGACCTGTTACTATCTCTGCCGCCATGGGAACTAGTGACCTGTTACTATCTCTGCCGCCAGCTAGCGACCTGTTACTATCTCTGCCGCCATGGGAACTAGCGACCTGTTACTATCTCTGCCGCCATGGGAACTAGCGACCTGTTACTATCTCTGCCGCCATGGGCGACCTGTTACTATCTCTGCCGCCATGGGAACTAGCGACCTGTTACTATCTCTGCCGCCATGGGAACTAGCGACCTGTTACTATCTCTGCCGCCATGGAAACTAGCGACCTGTTACTATCTCTGCCGCCATGGGAACTAGCGACCTGTTACTATCTCTGCCGCCATGGGAACTAGCGACCTGTTACTATCTCTGCCGCCATGGGAACTAGCGACCTGTTACTATCTCTGCCGCCATGGAAACTAGCGACCTGTTACTATCTCTGCCGCCAGGGGAACTAGCGACCTGTTACTATCTCTGCCGCCATGGAAACTAGCGACCTGTTACTATCTCTGCCGCCAGGGGAACTAGCGACCTGTTACTATCTCTGCCGCCATGGGAACTAGCGACCTGTTACTATCTCTGCCGCCAGGGGAACTAGCGACCTGTTACTATCTCTGCCGCCATGGGAACTAGCGACCTGTTACTATCTCTGCCGCCATGGAAACTAGCGACCTGTTACTATCTCTGCCGCCATAGGACCTGTTAACTAGCGACCTGTTACTATCTCTGCCGCCATGGGAACTAGCGACCTGTTACTATCTCTGCCGCCATGGAAACTAGCGACCTGTTACTATCTCTGCCGCCAGCGACCTGGGCCATGGAACTAGCGACCTGTTACTATCTCTGCCGCCATGGGAACTAGCGACATGTTACTATCTCTGCCGCCATGGGAACTAGCGACCTGTTACTATCTCTGCCGCCATGGGAACTAGCGACCTGTTACTATCTCTGCCGCCATATCTCTGGAAACTAGCGACCTGTTACTATCTCTGCCGCCATGGGAACTAGCGACCTGTTACTATCTCTGCCGCCAGGGGAACTAGCGACCTGTTACTATCTCTGCCGCCATGGGAACTAGCGACCTGTTACTATCTCTGCCGCCATGGGAACTAGCGACCTGTTACTATCTCTGCCGCCATGGAAACTAGCGACCTGTTACTATCTCTGCCGCCATGGGAACTAGCGACCTGTTACTATCTCTGCCGCCATGGGAACTAGCGACCTGTTACTATCTCTGCCGCCAGGGGAACTAGCGACCTGTTACTATCTCTGCCGCCATGGAAACTAGCGACCTGTTACTATCTCTGCCGCCATGGAAACTAGCGACCTGTTACTATCTCTGCCGCCATGGAAACTAGCGACCTGTTACTATCTCTGCCGCCATGGAAACTAGCGACCTGTTACTATCTCTGCCGCCATGGGAACTAGCGACCTGTTACTATCTCTGCCGCCATGGAAACTAGCGACCTGTTACTATCTCTGCCGCCATGGAAACTAGCGACCTGTTACTATCTCTGCCGCCAAGGAAACTAGCGACCTGCTACTATCTCTGCCGCCATGGAAACTAGCGACCTGTTACTATCTCTGCCGCCAAGGAAACTAGCGACCTGTTACTATCTCTGCCGCCATGGAAACTAGCGACCTGTTACTATCTCTGCCGCCATGGGAACTAGCGACCTGTTACTATCTCTGCCGCCATGGGAACTAGCGACCTGTTACTATCTCTGCCGCCATGGAAACTAGCGACCTGTTACTATCTCTGCCGCCAGGGGAACTAGCGACCTGTTACTATCTCTGCCGCCATGGGAACTAGCGACCTGTTACTATCTCTGCCGCCATGGAAACTAGCGACCTGTTACTATCTCTGCCGCCATGGGAACTAGCGACCTGTTACTATCTCTGCCGCCATGGGAACTAGCGACCTGTTACTATCTCTGCCGCCATGGAAACTAGCGACCTGTTACTATCTCTGCCGCCAAGGAAACTAGCGACCTGTTACTATCTCTGCCGCCATGGAAACTAGCGACCTGTTACTATCTCTGCCGCCATGGAAACTAGCGACCTGTTACTATCTCTGCCGCCATGGAAACTAGCGACCTGTTACTATCTCTGCCGCCATGGGAACTAGCGACCTGTTACTATCTCTGCCGCCATGGAAACTAGCGACCTGTTACTATCTCTGCCGCCATGGGAACTAGCGACCTGTTACTATCTCTGCCGCCATGGGAACTAGCGACCTGTTACTATCTCTGCCGCCATGGGAACTAGCGACCTGTTACTATCTCTGCCGCCATGGGAACTAGCGACCTGTTACTATCTCTGCCGCCATGGAAACTAGCGACCTGTTACTATCTCTGCCGCCATGGGAACTAGCGACCTGTTACTATCTCTGCCGCCATGGAAACTAGCGACCTGTTACTATCTCTGCCGCCATGGAAACTAGCGACCTGTTACTATCTCTGCCGCCATGGAAACTAGCGACCTGTTACTATCTCTGCCGCCATGGAAACTAGCGACCTGTTACTATCTCTGCCGCCATGGAAACTAGCGACCTGTTACTATCTCTGCCGCCATGGAAACTAGCGACCTGTTACTATCTCTGCCGCCATGGAAACTAGCGACCTGTTACTATCTCTGCCGCCATGGAAACTAGCGACCTGTTACTATCTCTGCCGCCATGGGAACTAGCGACCTGTTACTATCTCTGCCGCCATGGGAACTAGCGACCTGTTACTATCTCTGCCGCCATGGGAACTAGCGACCTGTTACTATCTCTGCCGCCATGGGAACTAGCGACCTGTTACTATCTCTGCCGCCAAGGAAACTAGCGACCTGTTACTATCTCTGCCGCCATGGGAACTAGCGACCTGTTACTATCTCTGCCGCCATGGAAACTAGCGACCTGTTACTATCTCTGCCGCCATGGGAACTAGCGACCTGTTACTATCTCTGCCGCCATGGAAACTAGCGACCTGTTACTATCTCTGCCGCCAGGGGAACTAGCGACCTGTTACTATCTCTGCCGCCATGGGAACCAGCGACCTGTTACTATCTCTGCCGCCATGGAAACTAGCGACCTGTTACTGTCTCTGCCGCCATGGAAACTAGCGATCTGTTACTATCTCTGCCGCCATGGTAACTAGCGACCTGTTACTATCTCTGCCGCCAGGGGAACTAGCGACCTGTTACTATCTCTGCCGCCATGGAAACTAGCGACCTGTTACTATCTCTGCCGCCATGGAAACTAGCGATCTGTTACTATCTCTGCCGCCATGGTAACTAGCGACCTGTTACTATCTCTGCCGCCATGGTAACTAGCGACCTGTTACTATCTCTGCCGCCAAGGAAACTAGCGACCTGTTACTATCTCTGCCGCCATGGTAACTAGCGACCTGTTACTATCTCTGCCGCCAAGGAAACTAGCGACCTGTTACTATCTCTGCCGCCATTGTAACTAGCGACCTGTTACTATCTCTGCCGCCAAGGAAACTAGCGACCTGTTACTATCTCTGCCGCCAAGGAAACAAGACACGGTTCATCAGTATTACATTAACAACCTCGAGGGTGGAACTGGGTTACAAAAAAAAAAAAATTGTCTTCCCGTCTCTGACAATTCCTGTCTCCCCGTCTCTGACAGTCCCTGTCTTCCCGTCTCTGACAATTCCTGTCTCCCCGTCTCTGACAGCTCCTGTCTCCCCGTCTCTGGCAGTTCCTGTCTTCCCGTCTCTGACAGCTCCTGTCTCCCCGTCTCTGGCAGTTCCTGTCTTCCCGTCTCTGACAGCTCCTGTCTCCCCGTCTCTGGTAGTTCCTCTCTTCCCGTCTCTGACAGCTCCTGTCTCCCCGTCTCTGGAAGTTCCGGTGTTCCCGTCTCTGACAGTCCCTGTCTTCTCGTCTGTGACAGTTCCTGTCTTCCCGTCTCTGACAGCTCCTGTCTCCCCGTCTCTGGCAGTTCCTGTCTTCCCGTCTCTGACAGCTCCTGTCTCCCCGTCTCTGACAGTCCCTGTCTTCTCGTCTCTCACAGTCCCTGTCTTCTCGTCTCTAACAGTTCCTGTCTTCCCGTCTCTGACAGTTCCTGTCTTCCCGTCTCTGACAGCTCCTGTCTACCCGTCTCTGGCAGTTCCGGTCTTCCCGTCTCTGACAGTCCCTGTCTTCTCGTCTCTGACAGTGCCTGTCTTCTCGTCTCTGACAGCTCCTGTCTTCCCGTCTCTGACAGTTCCTGTCTTCCCGTCTCTGACAGTTCCTGTCTTCCCGTCTCTGACAGTCCCTGTCTTCCCGTCTCTGACAGTTCCTGTCTTCCCGTCTCTGACAGTTCTTGTCTTCCCGTCTCTGACAGCCCCTGTCTTCCCGTCTCTGACAGTCCCTGTTTTCCCGTCTCTGACAGTTCCTGTCTTCCCGTCTCTGACAGTTCCTGTCTTCCCGTCTCTGACAGTCCCTGTCTTCCCGTCTCTGACAGTCCCTGTCTTCCCGTCTCTGACAGTCCCTGTCTTCCCGTCTCTGACAGTCCCTGTCTTCCTGCCTCTGACAGTTCCTGTCTTCCCGCCTTTGACAGTCCTTTTCTTCCCGTCTCTGACAGTTCCTGTCTTCCCGTTTCTGACAGTCCCTGTCTTCCCGTCTCTGGCAGTCCCTGTCTTCCCGTCTCTGACAGTCCCTGTCTTCCCGTCTCTGACAGCCCCTGTTTTCTCGTATCTGACAGTCCCTGTCTTCCCGTCTCTGACAGTTCCTGTCTTCCCGTCTCTGACAGTCCCTGTCTTCCCGTCTCTGACAGCCCCTGTCTTCCCGTCTCTGACATTTCCTGTCTTCTCGTCTCTGACAGTCCCTGTCTTCCCGTCTCTGAGAGTCCCTGTCTTCCCGTCTCTGACATTTCCTGTCTTCTCGTCTCTGACAGTCCCTGTCTTCCCGTCTCTGAGAGTCCCTGTCTTCCCGTCTCTGACAGTTCCTGTCTTCCCGTCTCTGACAGTCCCTGTCTTCCCGTCTCTGACAGTTCCTGTCTTCCCGTCTCTGACAGTTCCTGTCTTCCCGTCTCTGACAGTCCCTGTCTTCCCGTCTCTGACAGTTCCTGTCTTCCCGTCTCTGACAGTTCCTGTCTTCCCGTCTCTGACAGTTCCTGTCTTCCCGTCTCTGACAGTCCCTGTCTTCAGTTCCTGTCTTCCCGTCTCTGACAGTCCCTGTCTTCCCGTCTCTGACAGTCCCTGTCTTCCCGTCTCTGACAGTTCCTGTCTTCCCGTCTGACAGTTCCTGTCTTCCCGTCTCTGACAGTCCCTGTCTTCCCGTCTGACAGTTCCTGTCTTCCCGTCTCTGACAGTCCCTGTCTTCCCGTCTCTGACAGTCCCTGTCTTCCCGTCTCTGACAGTCCCTGTCTTCCCGTCTCTGACAGTCCCTGTCTTCCCGTCTCTGACAGTTCCTGTCTTCCCGTCTGACAGTTCCTGTCTTCCCGTCTCTGACAGTCCCTGTCTTCCCGTCTGACAGTTCCTGTCTTCCCGTCTCTGACAGTCCCTGTCTTCCCGTCTCTGACAGTTCCTGTCTTCCCGTCTCTGACAGTTCCTGTCTTCCCGTCTCTGACAGTCCCTGTCTTCCCGTCTGACAGTTCCTGTCTTCCCGTCTCTGACAGTCCCTGTCTTCCCGTCTCTGACAGTTCCTGTCTTCCCGTCTCTGACAGTTCCTGCTTCTCACTTCACATTTACTTAACCAAACACAATATATATCCTCCATACTTTTGTTACCAAAACCTCAGGATACCAGTTGGTCCACTGGTCGGTCCAGAATGTGTGATGGCCAGTTGGTCCACTGGTCGGTCCAGAATGTGTGATGGCCAGTTGGTCCACTGGTCGGTCCAGAATGTGTGATGGCCAGTTGGTTCACTGGTCGGTCCAGAATGTGTGATGGCCAGTTGGTTCACTGGTCGGTCCAGAATGTGTGATGGCCAGTTGGTCCACTGGTCGGTCCAGAATGTGTGATGGCCAGTTGGTTCACTGGTCGGTCCAGAATGTGTGATGGCCAGTTGGTTCACTGGTCGGTCCAGAATGTGTGATGGCCAGTTGGTTCACTGGTCGGTCCAGAATGTGTGATGGCCAGTTGGTTCACTGGTCGGTCCAGAATGTGTGATGGCCAGTTGGTTCACTGGTCGGTCCAGAATGTGTGATGGCCAGTTGGTTCACTGGTCGGTCCAGAATGTGTGATGGCCAGTTGGTTCACTGGTCGGTCCAGAATGTGTGATGGCCAGTTGGTCCACTGGTCGGTCCAGAATGTGTGATGGCCAGTTGGTTCACTGGTCGGTCCAGAATGTGTGATGGCCAGTTGGTTCACTGGTCGGTCCAGAATGTGTGATGGCCAGTTGGTTCACTGGTCGGTCCAGAATGTGTGATGGCCAGTTGGTTCACTGGTCGGTCCAGAATGTGTGATGGCCCGTTGGTTGGTCGGTCCAGAATGTGTGATGGCCAGTTGGTTCACTGGTCGGTCCAGAATGTGTGATGGCCAGTTGGTTCACTGGTCGGTCCAGAATGTGTGATGGCCAGTTGGTTCACTGGTCGGTCCAGAATGTGTGATGGCCAGTTGGTTCACTGGTCGGTCCAGAATGTGTGATGGCCAGTTGGTTCACTGGTCGGTCCAGAATGTGTGATGGCCAGTTGGTTCACTGGTCGGTCCAGAATGTGTGATGGCCAGTTGGTTCACTGGTCGGTCCAGAATGTGTGATGGCCAGTTGGTCCACTGGTCGGTCCAGAATGTGTGATGGCCAGTTGGTTCACTGGTCGGTCCAGAATGTGTGATGGCCAGTTGGTTCACTGGTCGGTCCAGAATGTGTGATGGCCAGTTGGTTCACTGGTCGGTCCAGAATGTGTGATGGCCAGTTGGTTCACTGGTCGGTCCAGAATGTGTGATGGCCAGTTGGTTCACTGGTCGGTCCAGAATGTGTGATGGCCAGTTGGTTCACTGGTCGGTCCAGAATGTGTGATGGCCAGTTGGTTCACTGGTCGGTCCAGAATGTGTGATGGCCAGTTGGTTCACTGGTCGGTCCAGAATGTGTGATGGCCAGTTGGTTCACTGGTCGGTCCAGAATGTGTGATGGCCAGTTGGTTCACTGGTCGGTCCAGAATGTGTGATGGCCAGTTGGTTCACTGGTCGGTCCAGAATGTGTGATGGCCAGTTGGTTCACTGGTCGGTCCAGAATGTGTGATGGCCAGTTGGTTCACTGGTCGGTCCAGAATGTGTGATGGCCAGCTGGTCCACTGGTCGGTCCAGAATGTGTGATGGCCAGCTGGTCCACTGGTCGGTCCAGAATGTGTGATGGCCAGTTGGTCCACTGGTCGGTCCAGAATGTGTGATGGCCAGTTGGTCCACTGGTCGGTCCAGAATGTGTGATGGCCAGTTGGTCCACTGGTCGGTCCAGAATTTGTGATGGCCAGTTGGTCCACTGGTCGGTCCAGAATTTGTGATGGCCAGTTGGTTCACTGGTCGGTCCAGAATGTGTGATGGCCAGTTGGTTCACTGGTCGGTCCAGAATGTGTGATGGCCAGCTGGTCCACTGGTCGGTCCAGAATGTGTGATGGCCAGTTGGTCCACTGGTCGGTCCAGAATGTGTGATGGCCAGCTGGTCCACTGGTCGGTCCAGAATGTGTGATGGCCAGCTGGTCCACTGGTCGGTCCAGAATGTGTGATGGCCAGTTGGTCCACTGGTCGGTCCAGAATGTGTGATGGCCAGTTGGTCCACTGGTCGGTCCAGAATGTGTGATGGCCAGTTGGTTCACTGGTCGGTCCAGAATGTGTGATGGCCAGCTGGTCCACTGGTCGGTCCAGAATGTGTGATGGCCAGCTGGTCCACTGGTCGGTCCAGAATGTGTGATGGCCAGTTGGTCCACTGGTCGGTCCAGAATGTGTGATGGCCAGTTGGTCCACTGGTCGGTCCAGAATGTGTGATGGCCAGTTGGTCCACTGGTCGGTCCAGAATTTGTGATGGCCAGTTGGTCCACTGGTCGGTCCAGAATTTGTGATGGCCAGTTGGTTCACTGGTCGGTCCAGAATGTGTGATGGCCAGTTGGTTCACTGGTCGGTCCAGAATGTGTGATGGCCAGCTGGTCCACTGGTCGGTCCAGAATGTGTGATGGCCAGTTGGTCCACTGGTCGGTCCAGAATGTGTGATGGCCAGCTGGTCCACTGGTCGGTCCAGAATGTGTGATGGCCAGCTGGTCCACTGGTCGGTCCAGAATGTGTGATGGCCAGTTGGTCCACTGGTCGGTCCAGAATGTGTGATGGCCAGTTGGTCCACTGGTCGGTCCAGAATGTGTGATGGCCAGCTGGTCCACTTACCACTTGGCTAGTTAACCACTGCTGGTAGTTAGGCCGGATGCTGTCCTCATAAGCTGGCTGGCTGGCTGGCTGGCTGGCTGGCTGGTTGGCTGGCTGGCTGGCTGGTTGGCTGGCTAGCTGGCTGTCTGGCTGGCTGGCTGGCTGGCTGGCTGGCTGGCTGGCTGGCTTGGCTGGCTGGCTGGCTGGCTGGCTGGCTGGCTGGCTGGCTGGCTGACTGGCTGGCTGGCTGGTTGGCTGGCTGGCTGGCTGGCTGGCTGGCTGGCTGGCTGGCTAGCTGGCTGGCTGGCTGGCTGGCTGGCTCTTCCCTACCCCACTAGTTAACTCAATTTTGCTAACAAACTCTTTTTTAACCGGCCTCTCCCCACTATACATACATACATACACACAGGCGTTCATACATACAAGCTGACATACACACATCAATAACACACGTTCACACACAAGTGCTGACATACACATATAAACACACGCACACACACACACACACACACACACACACACACACACACACACACACAGGAGCTAAGACCAGGAGCTAAGACTCGACCACAAATAGGTGAGTACACACACACACACACACACACACACACACACACACACACACACACACACACACACACACACACACACACACACACACGGCGTTCGGAAGGGAAAATATTAGAAACATTAAAAGTACTGTACAACCCACTAGTGAGCAGCGTAACCACAGGTAACGTCACTGGACTTCGGGTATCATTAAACACAAGTTGGTCGAGTATATGAGTGAGTGTGGGTGAGAGCTGAACCTGCCTAGCATGGGCTAGTAGGCCTACTAAAGCGCTATTTCCTTCTTGAGTTCTTATAAGTTACACATGAATAATTCTGGAGAGTCTGATCCCGACTTTGTACACTGAGATCACTGAAGATGGTAGACGGTGCATGATACCTCCAGTGAAATGCAGTGGCGAGATGACTACGGTAAGAGATAACTAGATAAGTGTAGTGGGATCAAAGCTCTTCAACTGCCTTCCTTCATGCATTAGGGGAGTTGCCAACAGATCCGTTTGTCTGTCTTCAACATAGAACGTAAGTTCATCGAGTCAATTCCTGATCAGCCGTACATGCGTTGGACTGCGTGTGGCTAGCACCAACAGAGTGGTTGATCAGGTCAGCAACCAAGAGACCTGGGCTGTGACCTGGCCGCTAGGGCGGTGACCATCGAAACTGTCTTCAAGTATCTTTCAGGTAAACCAAATCTAACAACCTTAGAGGAGAGGACCAGAGGAGATATGACAAGTACGTACAAAATACTGAAATGATATGGCAAGGTAGATAAAGACACGTTGCTAAAAATGTGAGGAAGATGTGCCAAGAAGTACTGTGGACAACCGATAAACACACAGCTGAGACACAGGGAAGTTATTATATAATTTCTTAGTCTTGATGCTAAGAAGCTGTAACTAAGTTAGGTAGTGGAAGAGAACTCCACACGTAGTTTTAAGAGTAGGTATGAGAGGGTTCAAGACGCCAGAACGCAGTAACACCGAGAGACAGTAATATAATAATAGCAACTAGCATCGTACTTTCGACATCCCCCCCACCACCACCACTATCACCAGCACCACCACCACCATCACCACCAGCACCACCACCAGCATCACCAACACCACCACCATCACCACCACCACCACCAGCAGCGCCACCAACACCAGCACAACTACCACCATCACCACCAACACCACCACCACCAATACCACCACCATCACCCCCACCATCACCACCACCAGCAGCAGCACCACCACCGACACTAAATGAGTCAACACAACACTGGTCATGCAGCTCCCAGGTGTATGTTGACTCTTATAAAAATGTATGTTCACCCCTCTCTCCCAGCCCATGTTCACCCCTCTCTCCCAGCCCATGTTCACCCCTCTCTCCCAGCCCATGTTCACCCCTCTCTCCCAGCCCATGTTCACCCCTCTCTCCCAGCCCATGTTCACCCCTCTCTCCCAGCCCATGTTCACCCCTCTCTCCCAGTCCATGTGTCCCCTCTCTTCCAGCCCATGTTCACCCCTCTCTCCCAGCCCATGTTCACCCCTCTCTCCCAGTCCATGTGTCCCCATGTTCACCCCTCTCTCCCAGCCCATGTTCACCCCTCTCTCCCAGCCCATGTTCACCCCACCCCTCTCTCCCCGCCCATGTTCACCCCTCTCTCCCCGCCCATGTTCACCCCTCTCTCCCAGCCCATGTTCACCCCTCTCTCCCAGCCCATGTTCACCCCTCTCTCCCAGCCCATGTTCACCCCTCTCTCCCAGCCCATGTTCACCCCTCTCTCCCACCCCATGTTCACCCCTCTCACCTAGCCCATGTTCACCCCTCTCTCCCAGCCCATGTTCACCCCTCTCTCCCAGTCCATGTGTCCCCTCTCTTCCAGCCCATGTTCACCCCTCTCTCCCAGTCCATGTTCACCCCTCTCTCCCAGCTCATGTTCACCCCTCTCTCCCAGCCCATGTTCACACCTCTCTCCCAGTCCATGTTCACCCCTCACTCCCAGTCCATGTTCACCCTCTCTCCCAGCCCATGTTCACCCCTCTCTCCCAGCCCATGTTCACCCCTCTCTCCCAGTCCATGTTCACCCCTCTCTTCCAGCCCATGTTCACCCCTCTCTCCCAGCCCATGTTCACCCCTCTCTCCCAGCCCATGTTCACCCCTCTCTCCCAGCCCATGTGCACCCCCCCCTCCCGCACATGGTCTCCCCTCTCTCCCAGTCCATGTTCACCCCTCTCTCCCAGCTCATGTTCACCCCTCTCTCCCAGCCCATGTGTTCACCCCTCTCTTCCAGCCCATGTTCACCCCTCTCTCCCAGTCCATGTTCACCCCTCTCTCCCAGCTCATGTTCACCCCTCTCTCCCAGCCCATGTTCACACCTCTCTCCCAGACCATGTTCACCCCTCACTCCCAGCCCATGTTCACCCCTCTCTCCCAGCCCATGTTCACCCCTCTCTCCCAGCCCATGTTCACCCGTCTCTCCCAGCCCATGTTCACCCCTCTCTCCCAGCCCTTGTTCACCCCTCTCTCCCAGCCCATGTTCACCCCTCTCTCCCAGCCCATGTTCACCCCTCTCTCCCAGCCCATGTTCACCCCTCTCTCCCAGCTCATGTTCACCCCTCTCTCCCAGCCCATGTTCACCCCTCTCTCCCAGCCCATGTTCACCCCTCTCTCCCAGCCCTTGTTCACCCCTCTCTTCCAGCCCATGATCACCCCTCTCTCCCAGCCCATGTTCACCCCTCTCTCCCAGCCCATGTTCACCCCTCTCTCCCAGCCCATGTTCACCCCTCTCTCCCAGCCCATGTTCACCCCTCTCTCCCAGCCCATGTTCACCCCTCTCTCCCAGCCCATGTTCACCCCTCTCTCCCAGCCCATGTTCACCCCTCTCTCCCAGCCCATGTTTACCCCTCTCACCCAGCCCATGTTCACCCCTCTCTCCCAGCCCATGTTCACCCCTCTCTCCCAGCCCATGTTCACCACTCTCTCCCAGCCCATGTTCACCCCTCTCTCCCAGTCCATGTTCACCCCTCTCTCCCAGCCCATGTTCACCCCTCTCTCCCAGCCCATGTTCACCCCTCTCTCCCAGCCCATGTTTACCCCTCTCTCCCATCCCATGTTCACCCCTCTCTCCCAGCCCATGTTCACCCCTCTCTCCCATCCCATGTTCACCCCTCTCTCCCAGCCCATGTTCACCCCTCTCTCCCAGTCCATGTGTCCCCTCTCTTCCAGCCCATGTTCACCCCTCTCTCCCAGCCCATGTTCACCCCTTTCTCCCAGCCCATGTTCACCCCTCTCTCCCAGCCCATGTTCACCCCTCTCTCCCAGCCCATGTTCACCCCTCTCTTCCAGTCCATGTTTCCTCTCTCTCCCAGCCCATGTTTCCTCTCTCTCCCAGCCCATGTTCACCCCTCTCTCCCAGCCCATGTTTCCTCTCTCCCAGCCCATGTTTCCCCTCTCTCCCAGCCCATGTTTCCTCTCTCTCCCAGTCCATGTGTCCCCTCTCTCCCAGCCCATGTTTCCTCTCTCTCCCAGCCCATGTTTCCTCTCTCTCCCAGCCCATGTTTCCTCTCTCTCCCAGCCCATGTTTCCTCTCTCTCCCAGCCCATGTTTCCTCTCTCTCCCAGTCCATGTTTCCTCTCTCTCCCAGCCCATGTTTCCTCTCTCTCCCAGTCCATGTTTCCTCTCTCTCCCAGCCCATGTTTCCTCTCTCTCCCAGTCCATGTTTCCTCTCTCTCCCAGCCCATGTTTCCTCTCTCTCCCAACCCATGTTTCCTCTCTCTCCCAGCCCATGTTTCCCCTCTCTCCCAGCCCATGTTTCCTCTCTCTCCCAGTCCATGTGTCCCCTCTCTCCCAGCCCATGTTTCCTCTCTCTCCCAGCCCATGTTTCCTCTCTCTCCCAGCCCATGTTTCCTCTCTCTCCCAGCCCATGTTTCCTCTCTCTCCCAGCCCATGTTTCCTCTCTCTCCCAGCCCATGTTTCCTCTCTCTCCCAGTCCATGTGTCCCCTCTCTCCCAGCCCATGTTTCCTCTCTCTCCCAGCCCATGTTTCCTCTCTCTCCCAGTCCATGTTACCTCTCTCTCCCAGCCCATGTGTCCCCTATCTCCCAGCCCATGTTTCCTCTCTCTCCCAGCCCATGTTTCCTCTCTCCCAGTCCATGTTTCCTCTCTCTCCCAGTCCATGTTTCCCCTCTCTCCCAGCCCATGTTTCCTCTCTCTCCCAGCCCATGTTTCCTCTCTCTCCCAGCCCATGTTTCCTCTCTCTCCCAGCCCATGTTTCCTCTCTCTCCCAGTCCATGTGTCCCCTCTCTCCCAGCCCATGTTTCCTCTCTCTCCCAGCCCATGTTTCCTCTCTCTCCCAGTCCATGTTACCTCTCTCTCCCAGCCCATGTGTCCCCTATCTCCCAGACCATGTTTCCTCTCTCTCCCAGCCCATGTTTCCTCTCTCCCAGTCCATGTTTCCTCTCTCTCCCAGTCCATGTTTCCCCTCTCTCCCAGCCCATGTTTCCTCTCTCTCCCAGCCCATGTTTCCTCTCTCTCCCAGCCCATGTTTCCTCTCTCTCCCAGCCCATGTTTCCTCTCTCCCAGTCCATGTTTCCTCTCTCTCCCAGTCCATGTTTCCCCTCTCTCCCAGCCCATGTTTCCTCTCTCTCAAAGTCCATGTTACCTCTCTCTCCCAGCCCATGTTTCCTCTCTCCCAGTCCATGTTTCCTCTCTCTCCCAGTCCATGTTTCCTCTCTCCCAGTCCATGTTTCCTCTCTCCCAGCCCATGTTTCCTCTCTCCCAGTCCATGTTTCCCCTCTCTCCCAGCCCATGTTTCCTCTCTCCCAGTCCATGTTTCCTCTCTCTCCCAGCCCATGTTTCCTCTCTCTCCCAGTCCATGTTTCCTCTCTCCCCAGGCCCATGTTTCCTCTCTCTCCCAGCCCATATTTCCTCTCTCTCCCAGCCCATGTTCAATCTCTCTCCCAGTCCATGTTTCCTCTCTCTCCCAGCCCATGTTTCCTCTCTCTCCCAGTCCATGTGTCCCCTATCTCCCAGCCCATGTTTCCTCTCTCTCCCAGTCCATGTTTCCTCTCTCTCCCAGTCCATGTGTCCCCTATCTCCCAGCCCATGTTTCCTCTCTCTCCCAGCCCATGTTTCCTCTCTCTCCCAGTCCATGTGTCCCCTATCTCCCAGCCCATGTTTCCTCTCTCTCCCAGCCCATGTTTCCTCTCTCCCAGCCCATGTTTCCTCTCTCTCCCAGCCCATATTTCCTCTCTCTCCCAGCCCATGTTCAATCTCTCTCCCAGTCCATGTTTCCTCTCTCTCCCAGCCCATGTTTCCTCTCTCTCCCAGCCCATGTTTCCTCTCTCTTGCAGCCCATGTTTCCTCTTTCTCCCAGTCCATGTTTCCTCTCTCTCCCAGCCCATGTTTCCTCTCTCTTGCAGCCCATGTTTCCTCTCTCTCCCAGTCCATGTTTCCTCTCTCTCCCAGTCCATGTTTCCCCTTCCAGCCCATGTTTCCTCTCTCTCCCAGCCCATGTTTCCTCTCTCTCCCAGTCCATGTTTCCTCTTTCTCCCAGTCCATGTTTCCTCTCTCTCCCAGCCCATGTTTCCCCTTCCAGTCCATGTTTCCTCTCTCTCCCAGTCCATGTTTCCTCTCTCTCCCAGTCCATGTTTCCCCTCTCTCCCAGCCCATGTTTCCTCTCTCTTGCAGCCCATGTTTCCTCTCTCTCCCAGTCCATGTTTCCTCTCTCTCCCAGTCCATGTTTCCCCTCTCTCCCAGCCCATGTTTCCTCTCTCTTGCAGCCCATGTTTCCTCTCTCTCCCAGTCCATGTTTCCTCTCTCTTGCAGCCCATGTTTCCTCTCTCTTGCAGCCCATGTTTCCTCTTTCTCCCAGTCCATGTTTCCTCTCTCTCCCAGTCCATGTTTCCTCTCTCTCCCAGTCCATGTTTCCTCTCTCTTGCAGCCCATGTTTCCTCTTTCTCCCAGTCCATGTTTCCTCTTTCTCCCAGTCCATGTTTCCTCTCTCTCCCAGTCCATGTTTCCTCTCTCTTGCAGCCCATGTTTCCTCTTTCTCCCAGCCCATGTTTCCTCTCTCTCCCAGTCCATGTTTCCTCTCTCTCCCAGCCCATGTTTCCTCTCTCTTGCAGCCCATGTTTCCTCTTTCTCCCAGTCCATGTTTCCTCTTTCTCCCAGTCCATGTTTCCTCTCTCTTGCAGCCCATGTTTATCATGTGGGAGTTCGATACGTGGATTAGGGTAGAAATACTCACGTAGGCTGTTATACGTATAATTACTGATATGTGGACAGAGCCCGCAGCCGTACCTATCTCCTTGGCTACACTCGTGAAACTGACTAGGCGGCTGGCCAGTACCCCGTAGTGGGTGTTTTGAAATAATGTCAGCTCAGCACAATATGAACGACCGTGACTCAAGACGGTTGGTCGTTGAGTCAACGGACAGGTTACTGGTAACTGGTTACTGGTAACTGGTTACTACTACTGAGAGCTCGGCGACGCTAACGTATGTCGTCCCGACATACAACTAATACAAACTAGAGATGGCAGGTATACGGCTTGGGCTGATTCTATACAATGTCAAAGTACACAACATGAAACATTATAGATACATAAGTAGAACATTGGAATGAAAGCTTACGTAACTGAAACTGTAATGTAATACAAGGTATACTATAGTACAACTTAAAACTCAACAAATGAACAACGAACTCAACATTGAGATTACAAGTGATAAAAACAAAAATTTTGATCGATCGATCTGTATTCGTGTGATCTACGGATTCTGAGGAAGGAATATATACAAAGAAAGAGTGTTTAACAGAAAGGCAGATTCGGTGCACGCAAATCTAGACTGTTAACTCTCAGAATGCGGAGAGAACATGAACACAAAAAAAAATTCTTGAATACTGATAAGTTGATACTGTAATTATTCATCTATACAGGTTATTTACATTTAACCCCAACTCTGCTAGGGTAAGATTGGCATATGCAGAATGGGTGTCATCTCTGGGAGGATCAAACTCTGTAGCATTGGCTAACTCATGCTGCATTTGAGGCAAATCTGAATTGGAAGTTACAAATGATACTTGAGGATTTCTCAATACCTGTCGTGTACGTAGGGAATAACGACATTCAGGTTGATCGTCTGACTGAGTATCAGAGGAAGAGAGTACAGGATCAGGAGGATTGTCAGAGTCTGTCACATTAGTCTGGGTTGGAACATCATTATCATCACATACTAACTTCATATGATCCAAATGCGATTCTTTATACTGACCAGTACTAATCTCTCTAACCTTATACTTATTACCAGTGATATGTTCAACTACTCGATAAGGACCAACAGCATAATGTGGAGTGTCACCTATAGAAACATTATAAGCAGAATTTATAGCACACTGCACATCAGGTATAACTTCATCCCAAGTTTCACTGTTGGGATTGATAGTGGCTCTCAAGACATCAAGTACTTTCTTATTGGTTCGTTCCGCTAACCCATTGCTGGCAGGATGATGAGGAACAATGGTGGATTTAGTGATCTTGTACAAGGTACACAATTTTTCAAGAATTTCATTACAGAATTCACCTCCGTTATCTGTTACTAGGGACTTAGGGGTGGTATGCCTGCAGATAATGCGTTCTTTAAACGCTTTAGCTACTGTCTCGGCAGTCTTATCTGCAATAGGAACTAACTCGCAATATCTGGTGAAATGGTCTACCATAACACACAGATGTTTGTTACCTTGGAGGGAACATTTAAAATTAGTTAACAAATCAAGCGCAACTCTTTCCCAAGGTTCGCTAGTAGTTGGATACACTTGGATTGGATTAGGACCATTAGCATTGCCTTTATGTTGCATGCAGACACTACATTTCCTAACATACTCAGAAATATCAGTTGCCATACGAGGCCAAAAGTATTTCAATCTGGCTTGTTTTACTGAACGATCCATACCAGGGTGTGCAACACCTGGTACATCGTGAACTAGCTGTAAGGCTACATTCACTAGTGACTGTGGAATTACTAACTGGTATACTCTTCTGCTTGGAGTACCCAACTCGGCTGTTCGATACAGTAATTCTTGGTTCATGAGAAAGTCACTGATGGGAGCTGGTGGCTTCACAGTCAGAATAAGATCTTCCTGGAGCAGGAATCGTATCACACCAGACCACATGGGATCTTTTCGTTGAGCATTCTTTACATCTTCAGCACTAAATGGAGGGTCTGCAGTTACTATACTAACATGTCGCGATAAGGCATCTGCGACTACATTTGACTTGCCAGGTAAATGCTCAAAGGTGGGATTGAACTCTTGGATAGTCAAGGTCCATCTGGCTAACCTTCCAGTAGGTTGTTTGTTCTGGAATAAAGGTATCAGTTCTTTCTTACTGGAGGAATGAACAAACTCGGTGGAGTGGAAGACTCCCCCCGGTTGAAAAACATTAACGCTATAACACGCAATATGAACAAGGGAGAACGAATCTACTATCTCAAACTGCAAGCACAGGAGAAAAGAAATGAACATGGTGAACAATGCTGATATTCAATGAGTCGCACACAGTGACATGAGGTATCAGCAATAAAGAAACTACACTTACAAACTTTAACAACGTGGAAGTTACTCGAGAAATAACTGCAGCCGTACCTATCTCCTTGGCTACACTCGTGAAACTGACTAGGCGGCTGGCCAGTACCCCGTAGTGGGTGTTTTGAAATAGTGTCAGCTCAGCACAATATGAACGACCATGACTCAAGACGGTTGGTCGTTGAGTCAACGGACAGGTTACTGGTAACTGGTTACTGGTAACTGGTTACTACTACTGAGATGTTTCCTCTTTCTCCCAGCCCATGTTTCCTCTCTCTCCCAGTCCATGTTTCCTCTCTCTCCCAGCCCATGTTTCCTCTCTCTCCCAGTCCATGTTTCCTCTCTCTCCCAGCCCATGTTTCCTCTCTCTTGCAGCCCATGTTTCCTCTTTCTCCCAGTCCATGTTTCCTCTTTCTCCCAGTCCATGTTTCCTCTTTCTCCCAGTCCATGTTTCCTCTCTCTCCCAGCCCATGTTTCCTCTCTCTTGCAGCCCATGTTTCCTCTTTCTCCCAGCCCATGTTTCCTCTCTCTCCCAGTCCATGTTTCCTCTCTCTTGCAGCCCATGTTTCCTCTTTCTCCCAGTCCATGTTTCCTCTCTCTTGCAGCCCATGTTTCCTCTTTCTCCCAGTCCATGTTTCCTCTCTCTCCCAGCCCATGTTTCCTCTCTCTCCCAGTCCATGTTTCCTCTCTCTCCCAGCCCATGTTTCCTCTCTCTTGCAGCCCATGTTTCCTCTTTCTCCCAGCCCATGTTTCCTCTCTCTCCCAGTCCATGTTTCCTCTCTCTTGCAGCCCATGTTTCCTCTTTCTCCCAGTCCATGTTTCCTCTCTCTTGCAGCCCATGTTTCCTCTTTCTCCCAGTCCATGTTTCCTCTCTCTTGCAGCCCATGTTTCCTCTTTCTCCCAGTCCATGTTTCCTCTCTCTCCCAGCCCATGTTTCCTCTCTCTCCCAGTCCATGTTTCCTCTCTCTCCCAGCCCATGTTTCCTCTCTCTTGCAGCCCATGTTTCCTCTTTCTCCCAGTCCATGTTTCCTCTTTCTCCCAGTCCATGTTTCCTCTTTCTCCCAGTCCATGTTTCCTCTTTCTCCCAGTCCATGTTTCCTCTCTCTTGCAGCCCATGTTTCCTCTTTCTCCCAGTCCATGTTTCCTCTCTCTTGCAGCCCATGTTTCCTCTTTCTCCCAGTCCATGTTTCCTCTCTCTTGCAGCCCATGTTTCCTCTTTCTCCCAGTCCATGTTTCCTCTTTCTCCCAGTCCATGTTTCCTCTCTCTCCCAGTCCATGTTTCCCCTTCCAGTCCATGTTTCCTCTCTCTCCCAGCCCATGTTTCCTCTTTCTCCCAGCCCATGTTTCCTCTCTCTCCCAGTCCATGTTTCCTCTCTCTCCCAGCCCATGTTTCCTCTCTCTTGCAGTCCATGTTTCCTCTTTCTCCCAGTCCATGTTTCCTCTTTCTCCCAGTCCATGTTTCCTCTCTCTCCCAGTCCATGTTTCCCCTTCCAGTCCATGTTTCCTCTCTCTCCCAGTCCATGTTTCCCCTTCCAGTCCATATTTCCTCTCCCAGTCCATGTTTCCTCTCTCCCAGTCCATGTTTCCTCTCTCTCCCAGTCCATGTTTCCTCTCTCCCAGTCCATGTTTCCTCTCTCTCCCAGCCCATGTTTCCTCTCTCTCCCAGCCCATGTTTCCCCTTCCAGTCCATGTTTCCTCTCTCTCCCAGTCCATGTTTCCTCTCTCCCAGTCCATGTTTCCTCTCTCTCCCAGTCCATGTTTCCTCTCTCCCAGTCCATGTTTCCTCTCTCTCCCAGCCCATGTTTCTCCTTCCAGTCCATGTTTCCTCTCTCTCCCAGTCCATGTTTCCTCTCTCTCCCAGCCCATGTTTCCTCTCTCTCCCAGCCCATGTTTCCCCTTCCAGTCCATGTTTCCTCTCTCTCCCAGCCCATGTTTCCTCTCTCTCCCAGTCCATGTTTCCTCTCTCTCCCAGTCCATGTTTCCCCTTCCAGTCCATGTTTCCTCTCTCTCCCAGTCCATGTTTCCCCTTCCAGTCCATGTTTCCTCTCTCTCCCAGTCCATGTTTCCCCTTCCAGCCCATGTTTCCTCTCTCTCCCAGTCCATGTTTCCTCTCTCTCCCAGTCCATGTTTCCCCTTCAAGCCCATGTTTCCTCTCTCTCCCAGTCCATGTTTCCTCTCTCTCCCAGTCCATGTTTCCCCTTCCAGTCCATGTTTCCTCTCTCTCCCAGTCCATGTTTCCTCTCTCCCAGTCCATGTTTCCTCTCTCTCCCAGCCCATGTTTCCTCTCTCCCAGCCCATGTTTCCTCTCTCCCAGCCCATGTTTCCTCTCTCCCAGTCCATGTTTCCTCTCTCCCAGCCCATGTTTCCTCTCTCCCAGTCCATGTTTCCTCTCTCTCCCAGTCCATGTTTCCCCTTCCAGTCCATGTTTCCTCTCTCTCCCAGCCCATGTTTCCTCTCTCCCAGCCCATGTTTCCTCTCTCCCAGCCCATGTTTCCTCTCTCCCAGTCCATGTTTCCTCTCTCCCAGCCCATGTTTCCTCTCTCCCAGCCCATGTTTCCTCTCTCCCAGTCCATGTTTCCTCTCTCTCCCAGTCCATGTTTCCCCTTCCAGTCCATGTTTCCTCTCTCTCCCAGCCCATGTTTCCTCTCTCCCAGTCCATGTTTCCTCTCTCTCCCAGCCCATGTTTCCTCTCTCTCCCAGCCCATGTTTCCCCTTCCAGTCCATGTTTCCTCTCTCTCCCAGTCCATGTTTCCTCTCTCTCCCAGCCCATGTTTCCTCTCTCTCCCAGCCCATGTTTCCCCTTCCAGTCCATGTTTCCTCTCTCTCCCAGCCCATGTTTCCTCTCTCTCCCAGTCCATGTTTCCTCTCTCTCCCAGTCCATGTTTCCTCTCTCTCCCAGTCCATGTTTCCTCTCTCTCCCAGTCCATGTTTCCTCTCTCCCAGTCCATGTTTCCTCTCTCTCCCAGTCCATGTTTCCTCTCTCCCAGTCCATGTTTCCTCTCTCTCCCAGTCCATGTTTCCTCTCTCCCAGTCCATGTTTCCTCTCTCTCCCAGCCCATGTTTCCTCTCTCTCCCAGTCCATGTTTCCTCTCTCCCAGTCCATGTTTCCTCTCTCCCAGTCCATGTTTCCTCTCTCTCCCAGTCCATGTTTCCTCTCTCTCCCAGCCCATGTTTCCTCTCTCTCCCAGTCCATGTTTCCTCTCTCTCCCAGTCCATGTTTCCCCTTCCAGTCCATGTTTCCTCTCTCTCCCAGTCCATGTTTCCTCTCTCCCAGTCCATGTTTCCTCTCTCTCCCAGTCCATGTTTCCTCTCTCCCAGTCCATGTTTCCTCTCTCTCCCAGTCCATGTTTCCTCTCTCCCAGTCCATGTTTCCTCTCTCTCCCAGCCCATGTTTCCTCTCTCCCAGCCCATGTTTCCTCTCCCTCCCAGTCCATGTTTCCTCTCTCTCCCAGTCCATGTTTCCTCTCTCTCCCAGCCCATGTTTCCTCTCTCTCCCAGCCCATGTTTCCTCTCTCTCCCAGTCCATGTTTCCTCTCTCTCCCAGCCCATGTTTCCTCTCTCTCCCAGTCCATGTTTCCTCTCTCTCCCAGCCCATGTTTCCTCTCTCTCCCAGTCCATGTTTCCTCTCTCTCCCAGTCCATGTTTCCTCTCTCTCCCAGTCCATGTTTCCTCTCTCTCCCAGCCCATGTTTCCTCTCTCTCCCAGCCCATGTTTCCTCTCTCTCCCAGCCCATGTTTCCTCTCTCTCCCAGTCCATGTTTCCTCTCTCTCCCAGCCAATGTTTCCTCTCTCTCCCAGTCCATGTTTCCTCTCTCTCCCAGCCCACGTTTCCTCTCTCTCCCAGCCCATGTTTCCTCTCTCTCCCAGCCCATGTTTCCTCTCTCTCCCAGTCCATGTTTCCTCTCTCTCCCAGCCCATGTTTCCTCTCTCTCCCAGCCCATGTTTCCTCTCTCTCCCAGTCCATGTTTCCTCTCTCTCCCAGTCCATGTTTCCTCTCTCTCCCAGTCCATGTTTCCTCTCTCTCCCAGCCCATGTTTCCTCTCTCTCCGAGCCCATGTTTACTCTCTCTCCCAGCCCATGTTTCCTCTCTCTCCCAGTCCATGTTTCCTCTCTCTCCGAGCCCATGTTTACTCTCTCTCCCAGCCCATGTTTCCTCTCTCTCCCAGCCCATGTTTCCTCTCTCTCCCAGTCCATGTTTCCTCTCTCTCCCAGTCCATGTTTCCTCTCTCTCCCAGTCCATGTTTCCTCTCTCTCCCAGCCCATGTTTCCTCTCTCTCCCAGTCCATGTTTCCTCTCTCTCCCAGTCCATGTTTCCTCTCTCTCCCAGCCCATGTTTCCTCTCTCTCCCAGTCCATGTTTCCTCTCTCTCCCAGTCCATGTTTCCTCTCTCCCAGCCCATGTTTCCTCTCTCTCCCAGTCCATGTTTCCTCTCTCTCCCAGTCCATGTTTCCTCTCCCAGTCCATGTTTCCTCTCTCTCCCAGTCCATGTTTCCTCTCTCCCAGCCCATGTTTCCTCTCTCTCCCAGCCCATGTTTCCTCTCTCTCCCAGTCCATGTTTCCTCTCTCTCCCAGCCCATGTTTCCTCTCTCTCCCAGCCCATGTTTCCTCTCTCTCCCAGCCCATGTTTCCTCTCTCTCCCAGTCCATGTTTCCTCTCTCTCCCAGTCCATGTTTCCCCTCTCTCCCAGCCCATGTTTCCTCTCTCTCCCAGCCCATGTTTCCTCTCTCTCCCAGTCCATGTTTCCTCTCTCTCCCAGTCCATGTTTCCTCTCTCTCCCAGCCCATGTTTCCTCTCTCTCCCAGTCCATGTTTCCTCTCTCCCAGCCCATGTTTCCTCTCTCTCCCAGCCCATGTTTCCTCTCTCTCCCAGCCCATGTTTCCTCTCTCTCCCAGTCCATGTTTCCCCTCTCTCCCAGTCCATGTTTCCTCTCTCTCCCAGCCCATGTTTCCTCTCTCTCCCAGCCCATGTTTCCTCTCTCTCCCAGCCCATGTTTCCTCTCTCTCCCAGCCCATGTTTCCTCTCTCTCCCAGTCCATGTTTCCCCTCTCTCCCAGTCCATGTTTCCTCTCTCCCAGCCCATGTTTCCTCTCTCTCCCAGCCCATGTTTCCTCTCTCTCCCAGTCCATGTTTCCTCTCTCCCAGCCCATGTTTCCTCTCTCTCCCAGCCCATGTTTCCTCTCTCTCCCAGCCCATGTTTCCTCTCTCTCCCAGTCCATGTTTCCTCTCTCTCCCAGTCCATGTTTCCCCTCTCTCCCAGTCCATGTTTCCTCTCTCTCCTAGCCCATGTTTCCTCTCTCTCCCAGTCCATGTTTCCTCTCTCCCAGCCCATGTTTCCTCTCTCTCCCAGCCCATGTTTCCTCTCTCTCCCAGCCCATGTTTCGTCTCTCTCCCAGCCCATGTTTCCTCTCTCTCCCAGTCCATGTTTCCTCTCTCTCCCAGCCCATGTTTCCTCTCTCTCCCAGTCCATGTTTCCTCTCTCTCCGAGCCCATGTTTCCTCTCTCTCCCAGCCCATGTTTCCTCTCTCTCCCAGCCCATGTTTCCTCTCTCTCCCAGCCCATGTTTCCTCTCTCTCCCAGTCCATGTTTCCTCTCTCTCCCAGCCCATGTTTCCTCTCTCTCCCAGCCCATGTTTCCTCTCTCTCCCAGTCCATGTTTCCTCTCTCTCCCAGTCCATGTTTCCTCTCTCTCCCAGTCCATGTTTCCTCTCTCTCCCAGCCCATGTTTCCTCTCTCTCCCAGTCCATGTTTCCTCTCTCTCCCAGTCCATGTTTCCTCTCTCTCCCAGTCCATGTTTCCTCTCTCTCCCAGCCCATGTTTCCTCTCTCTCCCAGTCCATGTTTCCTCTCTCTCCCAGTCCATGTTTCCTCTCTCTCCCAGCCCATGTTTCCTCTCTCTCCCAGTCCATGTTTACACCCTCTGCTATATATTTACTCAAACACTCCCTCTTACTGAATTCGGCCTCTCACTTTATCTCTCTCTCTCTCATCGCCTCTTTTCTTATCCCATTTTTTTTCTTCCTTCTTACTTCAATCTCTTCCTTCCTCCATCACACAATTATCTATCCTCACTTAACAACGTTATTTTTAACACTCTTCCACAGGTTAATTCCTTAACGCTTCCTGTAAGCTTTCACAGGATATTTTTCAATTATTTTATGTAAGGCTTTCTTTAAATCAGCCACAGGAGGGATGGAAATGGTGGGAAGGGAAGGACTGTAATAGGACAGAGGTATGTAAACAATGGAAAGGGAAGGATTGTGATAGGACAGAGGAATGTAAGAATGAGGTTGTAATAGACAGGAAAAACGACAGGTAACTATGGTTAAGCGAACTAACCAGTTTGTATTAGTAGTAGCGAGTGTGTGGCAGACACTTACGTTGTTTCTTGAACTACAGTGTGTGGCAGACTCTTACGTTGTTTCTTGAACTACAGTGTGTGGCAGACTCTTACGTTGTTTCTTGAACTACAGTGTGTGGCAGACTCTTACGTTGTTTCTTGAACTACAGTGTGTGGCAGACTCTTACGTTGTTTCTTGGACTACAGTGTGTGGCAGACTCTTACGTTGTTTCTTGAACTACAGTGTGTGGCAGACTCTTACGTTGTTTCTTGAACTACAGTGTGTGGCAGACACTTACGTTGTTTCTTGGACTACAGTGTGTGGCAGACTCTTACGTTGTTTCTTGGACTACAGTGTGTGGCAGACACTTACGTTGTTTCTTGGACTACAGTGTGTGGCAGACTCTTACGTTGTTTCTTGGACGACAGTGTGTGGCAGACACTTACGTTGTTTCTTGAACTACAGTGTGTGGCAGACTCTTACGTTGTTTCTTGAACTACAGTGTGTGGCAGACTCTTACGTTGTTTCTTGAACTACAGTGTGTGGCAGACTCTTACGTTGTTTCTTGAACTACAGTGTGTGGCAGACTCTTACGTTGTTTCTTGAACTACAGTGTGTGGCAGACTCTTACGTTGTTTCTTGAACTACAGTGTGTGGCAGACTCTTACGTTGTTTCTTGAACTACAGTGTGTGGCAGACTCTTACGTTGTTTCTTGAACTACAGTGTGTGGCAGACTCTTACGTTGTTTCTTGAACTACAGTGTGTGGCAGACTCTTACGTTGTTTCTTGAACTACAGTGTGTGGCAGACTCTTACGTTGTTTCTTGAACTACAGTGTGTGGCAGACTCTTACGTTGTTTCTTGAACTACAGTGTGTGGCAGACTCTTACGTTGTTTCTTGAACTACAGTGTGTGGCAGACACTTACGTTGTTTCTTGAACTACAGTGTGTGGCAGACTCTTACGTTGTTTCTTGAGTGTGTGGCAGACACTTACGTTGTTTCTTGGACTACAGTGTGTGGCAGACTCTTACGTTGTTTCTTGGACTACAGTGTGTGGCAGACACTTACGTTGTTTCTTGTACAGTGTGTGGCAGACTCTTACGTTGTTTCTTGGACGACGTTGTTTCTACAGTTGTGGCAGACTCTTACGTTGAACTACAGTGTGTGGCAGACTCTTACGTTGTTTCTTGAACTACAGTGTGTGGCAGACTCTTACGTTGTTTCTTGAACTACAGTGTGTGGCAGACTCTTACGTTGTTTCTTGAACTACAGTGTGTGGCAGACTCTTACGTTGTGGCAGACTTCTTGAACTACAGTGTGTGGCAGACACTTACGTTGTTTCTTGGACTACAGTGTGTGGCAGACACGTTGTTTCTTGAACTACAGTGTGTGGCAGACACTTACGTTGTTTCTTGAACTACAGTGTGTGGCAGACACTTACGTTGTTTCTTGTACAGTGTGTGGCAGACACTTACGTTGTTTCTTGAACTACAGTGTGTGGCAGACTCTTACGTTGTTTCTTGAACTACAGTGTGTGGCAGACTCTTACGTTGTTTCTTGAACTACAGTGTGTGGCAGACACTTACGTTGTTTCTTGAACTACAGTGTGTGGCAGACACTTACGTTGTTTCTTGAACTACAGTGTGTGGCAGACTCTTACGTTGTTTCTTGAACTACAGTGTGTGGCAGACTCTTACGTTGTTTCTTGAACTACAGTGTGTGGCAGACTCTTACGTTGTTTCTTGAACTACAGTGTGTGGCAGACTCTTACGTTGTTTCTTGAACTACAGTGTGTGGCAGACTCTTACGTTGTTTCTTGAACTACAGTGTGTGGCAGACTCTTACGTTGTTTCTTGAACCACAGTGTGTGGCAGACTCTTACGTTGTTTCTTGAACTACAGTGTGTGGCAGACACTTACGTTGTTTCTTGAACTACAGTGTGTGGCAGACACTTACGTTGTTTCTTGGACTACAGTGTGTGGCAGACTCTTACGTTGTTTCTTGAACTACAGTGTGTGGCAGACACTTACGTTGTTTCTTGGACTACAGTGTGTGGCAGACTCTTACGTTGTTTCTTGAACTACAGTGTGTGGCAGACACTTACGTTGTTTCTTGGACTACAGTGTGTGGCAGACTCTTACGTTGTTTCTTGAACTACAGTGTGTGGCAGACACTTACGTTGTTTCTTGGACTACAGTGTGTGGCAGACTCTTACGTTGTTTCTTGAACTACAGTGTGTGGCAGACACTTACGTTGTTTCTTGGACTACAGTGTGTGGCAGACACGTTGTTTCTTGAACTACAGTGTGTGGCAGACACTTACGTTGTTTCTTGAACTACAGTGTGTGGCAGACACTTACGTTGTTTCTTGGACTACAGTGTGTGGCAGACACTTACGTTGTTTCTTGAACTACAGTGTGTGGCAGACTCTTACGTTGTTTCTTGAACTACAGTGTGTGGCAGACTCTTACGTTGTTTCTTGAACTACAGTGTGTGGCAGACACTTACGTTGTTTCTTGAACTACAGTGTGTGGCAGACACTTACGTTGTTTCTTGAACTACAGTGTGTGGCAGACTCTTACGTTGTTTCTTGAACTACAGTGTGTGGCAGACTCTTACGTTGTTTCTTGAACTACAGTGTGTGGCAGACTCTTACGTTGTTTCTTGAACTACAGTGTGTGGCAGACACTTACGTTGTTTCTTGAACTACAGTGTGTGGCAGACACTTACGTTGTTTCTTGAACTACAGTGTGTGGCAGACTCTTACGTTGTTTCTTGAACTACAGTGTGTGGCAGACTCTTACGTTGTTTCTTGAACTACATTGTGTGGCAGACTCTTACGTTGTTTCTTGGACTACAGTGTGTGGCAGACTCTTACGTTGTTTCTTGAACTACAGTGTGTGGCAGACTCTTACGTTGTTTCTTGAACTACAGTGTGTGGCAGACACTTTCTTTGTCTCTAGAACCAGAGTGTGTTCACTTTGTCTGCTGAACCACAGTCAATCTCTGAGACATCTCAATTTCTCAAAAACTTTCCTTACTGTCTCTGTGTTAACATGTCTTATTCCTGCAATATAGTAGGTCAGGTCAGAGACCAGGTTATATCACGAGTGACAAGGACAGTCCTTCTCACCCTCAACATGCAAGTAATGAGTTGAGTCAGGGCAGACACTATCTCGTCTCCCTGCACACTATATGCAACTACTCAACTCATTTAACTACATACACACAAATCATTTTTTTACGGAACAACAAATTAAAAATCATGGAAATAGAATACATTATCAATGTTGCACGTACTTAACACAGTACCCATCAATGTTGCACGTACTTAACACAGTACCCATCAATGTTACACGTACTTAACAGAGTACCCATCAATGTTGCACGTACTTAACACAGTACCCATCAATGTTGCACGCACTTAACACAGTACCCATCAATGTTGCACGCACTTAACACAGTACCCATCAATGTTGCACGCACTTAACACAGTACCCATCAATGTTGCACGTACTTAACACAGTACCCATCAATGTTGCACGTACTTAACACAATACCCATCAATGTTGCACGTACTTAACAGAGTACCCATCAATGTTGCACGTACTTAACAGAGTACCCATCAATGTTGCACGCACTTAACACAGTACCCATCAATGTTGCACGTACTTAACACAGTACCCATCAATGTTGCACGTACTTAACACAGTACCCATCAATGTTGCACGTACTTAACACAGTACCCATCAATGTTACACGTACTTAACAGAGTACCCATCAATGTTGCACGTACTTAACACAGTACCTATCAATGTTGCACGTACCTAACACAATACCCATCAATGTTACACGTACTTAACAGAGTACCAATCAATGTTGCACGTACTTAACAGAGTACCCATCAATGTTACACGTACTTAACAGAGTACCCATCAATGTTGCACGTACTTAACAGAGTACCCATCAATGTTACACGTACTTAACAGAGTACCCATCAATGTTGCACGTACTTAACACAGTACCCATCAATGTTGCACGTACTTAACACAGTACCCATCAATGTTACACGTACTTAACAGAGTACCCATCAATGTTGCACGTACTTAACACAGTACCCATCAATGTTACACGTACTTAACAGAGTACCCATCAATGTTGCACGCACTTAACACAGTACCCATCAATGTTGCACGTACTTAACACAATACCCATCAATGTTACACGTACTTAACAGAGTACCAATCAATGTTGCACGTACTTAACAGAGTACCCATCAATGTTGCACGTACTTAACACAATACCCATCAATGTTGCACGTACTTAACAGAGTACCCATCAATGTTGCACGTACTTAACAGAGTACCCATCAATGTTGCACGCACTTAACACAGTACCCATCAATGTTGCACGTACTTAACAGAGTACCCATCAATGTTGCACGCACTTAACACAGTACCCATCAATGTTGCACGTACTTAACACAGTACCCATCAATGTTGCACGTACTTAACAGAGTACCCATCAATGTTGCACGCACTTAACACAGTACCCATCAATGTTGCACGTACTTAACACAGTACCCATCAATGTTGCACGTACTTAACAGAGTACCCATCAATGTTGCACGCACTTAACAGAGTATCCATCCATGTTGCAAGTACTTAACACAGTACCCATCAATGTTGCACATACTTAACACAGTACCCATCAATGTTGCACGCACTTAGCACAGTACCCATCAATGTTGCACGTACTTAACACAGTACCCATCAATGTTGCACGTACTTAACACAATACCCATCAATGTTACACGTACTTAACAGATTACCAATCAATGTTGCACGTACTTAACACAGTACCCATCAATGTTGCACGTACTTAACAGATTACCAATCAATGTTGCACGTACTTAACACAGTACCCATCAATGTTGCACGTACTTAACACAGTACCCATCAATGTTGCACGCACTTAACAGAGTACCCATCAATATTGCACGCACTTAACACAGTACCCATTATCCATCAATGTTGCAAGTACTTAACACAGTACCCATCAATGTTGCACATACTTAACACAGTACCCATCAATGTTGCACGTACTTCACACAGTACCCATCAATGTTGTACGTACTTAACACAGTACCTATCAGTGTTGCACGTACTTAACACAGTACCCATCAATGTTGTACTTAACAGATTACCAATCAATGTTGCACGTACTTAACACAGTACCCATCAATGTTGCACGTACTTAACAGATTACCAATCAATGTTGCACGTACTTAACACAGTACCCATCAATGTTGCACGTACTTAACACAGTACCCATCAATGTTGCACGCACTTAACAGAGTACCCATCAATATTGCACGCACTTAACACAGTACCCATCAATGTTGCACGTACTTAACACAGTACCCATCAATGTTGCACGTACTTAACACAGTACCCATCAATGTTGCACGTACTTAACACAGTACCCATCAATGTTGCACGCACTTAGCAGAGTACCCATCAATGTTGCACGCACTTAACAGAGTACCCATCAATGTTGCACGCACTTAACACAGTACCCATCAATGTTGCACGTGCTTAACAGAGTACCCATCAATGTTGCACGCACTTAACAGAGTATCCATCAATGTTGCAAGAACTTAACACAGTACCCATCAATGTTGCACATAACACAGTACCCATCAATGTTGCACGCACTTAGCACAGTACCCATCAATGTTGCACGTACTTAACACAGTACCCATCAATGTTGCACGTACTTAACACAATGCCCATCAATGTTACACGTACTTAACAGAGTACCAATCAATGTTGCACGTACTTAACACAGTACCCATCAATGTTGCACGTACTTATTAACACAGTACCCATCAATGTTGCACGCACTTAACAGAGTACCCATCAATGTTGCACGCACTTAACAGAGTACCCATCAATGTTGCACGTACTTAACACAGTACCCATCAATGTTGCACGTACTTAACACAGTACCCATCAATGTTGCACGTACTTAACACAGTACGCATCAATGTTGCACGCACTTATCAGAGTACCCATCAATGTTGCACGCACTTAACAGAGTACCCATCAATGTTGCACGCACTTAACACAGTACCCATCAATGTTTCACGTACTTAACAGAGTACCCATCAATGTTGCACGCACTTAACAGATTATCCATCAATGTTGCAAGTACTTAACACAGTACCCATCAATGTTGCACATACTTAACACAGTACCCATCAATGTTGCACGTACTTCACACAGTACCCATCAATGTTGTACGTACTTAACACAGTACCTATCAGTGTTGCACGTACTTAACACAGTACCCATCAATGTTGCACGTACTTAACACAGTACCCATCAATGTTGCACGTACTTAACACAGTACCCATCAATGTTGCACGTACTTAACACAGTACCCATCAATGTTACACGTACTTAACAGAGTACCCATCAATGTTGCACGTACTTAACACAGTACCTATCAATGTTGCACGTACCTAACACAGTACCCATCAATGTTGCACGTACTTAACACAGTACCTATCAATGTTGCACGTACCTAACACAGTACCCATCAATGTTGCACGTACCTAACACAGTACCCGTCAATGTTGCACGCACTTAACAGAGTACCCATCAATGTTGCACGCACTTAACACAGTACCCATCAATGTTGCACGCACTTAACACAGTACCCATCAATGCTGCACGCACTTAACAGAGTACCCATCAATGTTACAAGCACGCCAGACTCACAAGTTACACTATCAGAAGAAAGAGAAGCACACCAGAAAGAGTTAGGGAAAACAGTGCCAGGGTATATACACCGGGAGGAGCATTTCTCTCAGTGTATATAAACTATAAGTTTACTTTAAGCCTTATTTTAGGGATTAAAATATTTTTGACTGGTGGTGAAAAGGTTACTACGTGTAGCCTTAATGACCTTACCGTAGTCAAAATAATTTAAAGCCCGTTAAGTCCTTCTGGAAAAAAAAATTCAATTCCAGATGCGTCTCACCTCTTGAGGAGCCCAGATATGTCTTGGGCACGTCACTTTGAGAGAAAAGACGTGCAAGAAGTGTTGTCTAAGATGTGTGGCCACCTGAAGACCCCTGATAAGACGTTACACAGAGTTCTCCAGGAGCTCAGACGCCACACACGTCACACACGTCACACACACAGGAGCTCAGAAACGCTCAAAACTTGGACAAAATAAATCTAGGCAATTATCAAATTTTGCAGGAGTGAGATTGTCGCAGTTGTACTGAGGATGCCAGAGTGTAGCTAGTTACTAGTGTTGATAGTTACTAGTGTTGATAGTTACTAGTGTTGATAGTTACTAGTGTAGCTAGTTACTAGTGTAGCTAGTTACTAGTGTTGATAGTTACTAGTGTTGATAGTTACTAGTGTTGATAGTTACTAGTGTTGATACTTACTAGTGTTGATAGTTACTAGTGTTGATAGTTACTAGTGTTGATAGTTACTAGTGTTGATACTAGTGTTGATAGTTACTAGTGTTGATAGTTACTAGTGTTGATACTAGTGTTGATAGTTACTAGTGTTGATAGTTACTAGTGTTGATACTAGTGTTGATAGTTACTAGTGTTGATAGTTACTAGTGAGAGTGTTGATAGTTACTAGTGAGAGTGTTGATAGTTACTAGTGAGAGTGTTGATAGTTACTAGTGAGAGTGTTGACAGTTACTAGTGAGAGTGTTGATAGTTACTAGTGAGAGTGTTGATAGTTACTAGTGAGAGTGTTGATAGTTACTAGTGAGAGTGTTGATAGTTACTAGTGAGAGTGTTGATAGTTACTAGTGAGAGTGTTGATAGTTACTAGTGAGAGTGTTGATAGTTACTAGTGAGTGTTGATAGTTACTAGTGAGTGTTGATAGTTACTAGTGAGAGTGTTGATAGTTACTAGTGAGAGTGTTGATAGTTACTAGTGAGAGTGTTGATAGTTACTAGTGAGAGTGTTGATAGTTACTAGTGAGAGTGTTGATAGTTACTAGTGAGAGTGTTGACAGTTACTAGTGAGAGTGTTGATAGTTACTAGTGAGAGTGTTGATAGTTACTAGTGAGAGTGTTGATAGTTACTAGTGAGAGTGTTGATAGTTACTAGTGAGAGTGTTGATAGTTACTAGTGAGAGTGTTGATAGTTACTAGTGAGTGTTGATAGTTACTAGTGAGAGTGTTGATAGTTACTAGTGAGAGTGTTGATAGTTACTAGTGAGAGTGTTGATAGTTACTAGTGAGAGTGTTGATAGTTACTAGTGAGAGTGTTGATAGTTACTAGTGAGAGTGTTGATAGTTACTAGTGAGAGTGTTGATAGTTACTAGTGAGAGTGTTGATAGTTACTAGTGAGAGTGTTGATAGTTACTAGTGAGAGTGTTGATAGTTACTAGTGAGAGTGTTGATAGTTACTAGTGAGAGTGTTGATAGTTACTAGTGAGAGTGTTGATAGTTACTAGTGAGAGTGTTGATAGTTACTAGTGAGAGTGTTGATAGTTACTAGTGAGAGTGTTGATAGTTACTAGTGAGAGTGTTGATAGTTACTAGTGAGAGTGTTGATAGTTACTAGTGAGAGTGTTGATAGTTACTAGTGAGAGTGTTGATAGTTACTAGTGAGAGTGTTGATAGTTACTAGTGAGAGTGTTGATAGATACTAGTGACAGTTGATAGTTACTAGTGAGAGTGTTGATAGTTACTAGTGAGAGTGTTGATAGTTACTAGTGAGAGTGTTGATAGTTACTAGTGAGAGTGTTGATAGTTACTAGTGAGAGTGTTGATAGTTACTAGTGAGAGTGTTGATAGTTACTAGTGAGAGTGTTGATAGTTACTAGTGAGAGTGTTGATAGTTACTAGTGAGAGTGTTGATAGTTACTAGTGAGAGTGTTGATAGTTACTAGTGAGAGTGTTGATAGTTACTAGTGAGAGTGTTGATAGTTACTAGTGAGAGTGTTGATAGTTACTAGTGAGAGTGTTGACAGTTACTAGTGAGAGTGTTGATAGTTACTAGTGAGAGTGTTGATAGTTACTAGTGAGAGTGTTGATAGTTACTAGTGAGAGTGTTGATAGTTACTAGTGAGAGTGTTGATAGTTACTAGTGAGAGTGTTGATAGTTACTAGTGAGAGTGTTGATAGTTACTAGTGAGAGTGTTGATAGTTACTAGTGAGAGTGTTGATAGTTACTAGTGAGAGTGTTGATAGTTACTAGTGAGAGTGTTGATAGTTACTAGTGAGAATGTTGATAGTTACTAGTGAGAGTGTTGATAGTTACTAGTGAGATAGTTACTAGTGAGAGTGTTGATAGTTACTAGTGAGAGTGTTGATAGTTACTAGTGAGAGTGTTGATAGTTACTAGTGAGAGTGTTGATAGTTACTAGTGAGAGTGTTGATAGTTACTAGTGAGAGTGTTGATAGTTACTAGTGAGAGTGTTGATAGTTACTAGTGAGAGTGTTGACAGTTACTAGTGAGAGTGTTGATAGTTACTAGTGAGAGTGTTGATAGTTACTAGTGAGTGTTGATAGTTACTAGTGAGAGTGTTGATAGTTACTAGTGAGAGTGTTGATAGTTACTAGTGAGAGTGTTGATAGTTACTAGAGTGTTGATAGTTACTAGTGAGTGTTGATAGTTACTAGTGAGAGTGTTGATAGTTACTAGTGAGAGTGTTGATAGTTACTAGTGAGAGTGTTGATAGTTACTAGTGAGAGTGTTGATAGTTACTAGTGAGAGTGTTGATAGTTACTAGTGAGAGTGTTGATAGTTACTAGTGAGAGTGTTGACAGTTACTAGTGAGAGTGTTGATAGTTACTAGTGAGTGTGTTGATAGTTACTAGTGAGAGTGTTGATAGTTACTAGTGAGAGTGTTGATAGTTACTAGTGAGAGTGTTGATAGTTACTAGTGAGAGTGTTGATAGTTACTAGTGAGAGTGTTGATAGTTACTAGTGAGTGTTGATAGTTACTAGTGAGAGTGTTGATAGTTACTAGTGAGAGTGTTGATAGTTACTAGTGAGAGTGTTGATAGTTACTAGTGAGAGTGTTGATAGTTACTAGTGAGAGTGTTGATAGTTACTAGTGAGAGTGTTGATAGTTACTAGTGAGAGTGTTGATAGTTACTAGTGAGAGTGTTGATAGTTACTAGTGAGAGTGTTGATAGTTACTAGTGAGTGTGTTGATAGTTACTAGTGAGAGTGTTGATAGTTACTAGTGAGAGTGTTGATAGTTACTAGTGAGAGTGTTGATAGTTACTAGTGAGAGTGTTGATAGTTACTAGTGAGTGTTGATAGTTACTAGTGAGAGTGTTGATAGTTACTAGTGAGAGTGTTGATAGTTACTAGTGAGAGTGTTGATAGTTACTAGTGAGAGTGTTGATAGTTACTAGTGAGAGTGTTGATAGTTACTAGTGAGAGTGTTGATAGTTACTAGTGAGAGTGTTGATAGTTACTAGTGAGAGTGTTGATAGTTACTAGTGAGAGTGTTGATAGTTACTAGTGAGTGTTGATAGTTACTAGTGAGAGTGTTGATAGTTACTAGTGAGAGTGTTGATAGTTACTAGTGAGAGTGTTGATAGTTACTAGTGAGAGTGTTGATAGTTACTAGTGAGAGTGTTGATAGTTACTAGTGAGAGTGTTGATAGTTACTAGTGAGAGTGTTGATAGTTACTAGTGAGAGTGTTGATAGTTACTAGTGAGAGTGTTGATAGTTACTAGTGAGAGTGTTGATAGTTACTAGTGAGAGTGTTGATAGTTACTAGTGAGAGTGTTGATAGTTACTAGTGAGAGTGTTGATAGTTACTAGTGAGGGTGTTGATAGTTACTAGTGAAAGTGTTGATAGTTACTAGTGAGAGTGTTGATAGTTACTAGTGAGAGTGTTGATAGTTACTAGTGAGTGTTGATAGTTACTAGTGAGAGTGTTGATAGTTACTAGTGAGAGTGTTGATAGTTACTAGTGAGAGTGTTGATAGTTACTAGTGAGAGTGTTGATAGTTACTAGTGAGTGTTGATAGTTACTAGTGAGAGTGTTGATAGTTACTAGTGAGAGTGTTGACAGTTACTAGTGAGAGTGTTGATAGTTACTAGTGAGAGTGTTGATAGTTACTAGTGAGAGTGTTGATAGTTACTAGTGAGAGTGTTGATAGTTACTAGTGAGAGTGTTGATAGTTACTAGTGAGAGTGTTGATAGTTACTAGTGAGAGTGTTGATAGTTACTAGTGAGAGTGTTGACAGTTACTAGTGAGAGTGTTGATAGTTACTAGTGAGAGTGTTGATAGTTACTAGTGAGAGTGTTGATAGTTACTAGTGAGAGTGTTGATAGTTACTAGTGAGAGTGTTGATAGTTACTAGTGAGTGTTGATAGTTACTAGTGAGTGTTGATAGTTACTAGTGAGAGTGTTGATAGTTACTAGTGAGAGTGTTGATAATGTGAGAAGTGACGAAAGCGCTTGGAATTTCACTATTCTTTCACATTGGTTGTTTTGCATATTCTGATATCGCCTACTTACTGTGATCTTATATAAACAAGAACAACTAACAAGAAAATAGAAGAACACCTAGAGGGATGTGTAGATACATTGTTGTACACGCATGTGTAGCGTGACCTAAGTGTAAGTAGACGTAGCAAGACGTACCTGAAATCCTTCATGTTTATGAGACAGAAAAGGAACACCAGCAATCCCACCATCATGTAAAGCAATTAGAGGCTTCCGTTTTACACTCACTTGACAGGTGAGTGTACAACGGGTTGTCCTGGAGTTTTCCTTGTGTTCTTTCAAAGAAAGTTTACCAGATAATATTCCTCCCAGATCTTTCACGTGTTCCTTTAGTTTTATTTGACGACGCTCTTTGAGTTTTGTACACAGTGTTTCTCTGAGTTCTTCATTCTTTCCATACCTAAGCAGCTGGAACTTATCACCACTCAACATCATGTTCTTCTTCACTGCCCACTGGACAACACTGCTTATATCTTCCTGTATTTTTTGGTGTCTTATACCGAATCAACTTTCATGTTTATTTTAGTGTCTTCTGAGGAGTGTTTTTATCTGTCTGCTGCGACCATAAGAAAGAGTTGAGGTGCGAGCGGTGACTGATCTTTTTGCCTCACTCATACTGGATTTTGCTCTGTTTACTACTGTTCTGTGTGTACTACCTACCAAAAAAGTTTAACTCCATCAGCCTACCTTCTCCGTTATGCCTCTGCCTCCTCACTTCGTGTGTTATCAACCCATGATCACATTTGTCAAACTTTTTGGTAAAATCTGTATATATCACAGTGTCTCGGTTTTCTTTCAAAACCTCTGTAATTCTGTCATAATGGTTCAGCGGCCGTGACAAGCATGATTTTCCAGCCCTAAAAACCATGCTGGTTGGGCTTATGCAGACTGTGAATTTAGGGCCACTGATCTCTAATTTCTTGGCTGCCGCTTTGCAACCTCACTCATGCAAAGGAGGTTATTTCTGCAATCTTTTTTAAGGTCTCCGGTATTCTACCTAGATCTAACTTTCTCCAAAGGATACTGAGTGCTCGTGCTAATGGTACTTTGCCCTTTTTTATATGAATGAGTAATTCCAGGAATCCTGTCCGGGTGCTGAGTGAGCGGTCAGGTTTTGTAAATCATTATCGAATTCTATGAGATCAGTACCAAAGTCAGTTATTTGGTCTGCGTGGCCTTTAGAAAGAATAAACAAAAATCAGTATGAACACCACTGGTGGTGCCAGAACATCACTGGTGGTGCCAGAAAACCACTGGTGGTGCCAGAACATCACTGGTGGTGCCAGAACATCACTGGTGATGCCAGAACATCACTGGTGGTGCCAGAACATCACTGGTGGTGCCAGAACATCACTGGTGGTGCCAGAACATCACTGGTGGTGCCAGAACATCACTGGTAGTGCTAGAACATCACTGGTAGTGCTAGAACATCACTGGTGGTGCCAAAACATCACTGGTGATGCCAGAACACCACTGGTGGTGGCAGAACATCACTGGTAGTGTTAGAACATCACTGGTAGTGCTAGAACATCACTGGTGGTGGCAGAACATCACTGGTGGTGCCAGAACACCACTGGTGGTGCCAGAACATCACTGGTGATGCCAGAACACCACTGGTGGTGGCAGAACATCACTGGTAGTGCTAGAACACCACTGGTGGTGCCAGAACATCACTGGTGGTGCCAGAACATCACTGGTGATGCCAGAACACCACTGGTGGTGGCAGAACATCACTGGTAGTGCTAGAACATCACTGGTAGTGCTAGAACATCACTGGTAGTGCTAGAACATCACTGGTGGTGCTAGAACATCACTGGTGGTGCCAAAACATTACCAGTGGTGCCAGAATACCACTGGCAGTGCCAGAACACCACTGGTGGTGCCAGAACACCACTGGTGGTGCCATAACACCACTGGTGGTGCCAGAACACCAAGGGTGGTGCCAGAAGACACTGACAGTGCCAGAACACAACTGGTGGTTCCAGAGTTTGTGTTGTTGCTGGGTCTGCCACATCTTTCTTGATGACAGGACACAACCCTCCGTGCCACCCACCCTACCCGGAGGGGCTGTGGATGCGACAGGTCACCTTTAAGGACCAACACACTGGCATTTACCTGCTTAAACTCTTCTTTCATACCACAACAAGCTAACTCAATGCATAGCTTCAGGAATAGGTACGATACGTCCCAGGAGGTTACAAGCGAGTAAATCGCACTCATGTTATAAAAATAAATACATTCCCTTCTGTCTGGTATTTTTTTGGGTTTACATATAAATTTATTTCCAACTTTTGATGGTATAATTGAATTTTCAAAATTTATCTTGAATCAAACCAAGTTGTGTTTCCAAAAAAATTCTAGTGATGGTGACTGAATATTTAGCATATTGTTGTACAGCATGAAGTGTAATCAATGTTATGAGAAGAAATAGTGTCTATATATATATATATATATATATATATATATATATATATATATATATATATATATATATATATATATATATATATATATATATATGTGTATATGTTTGTGTGTGTGAAAAAAATTATTTCTCAACGCACAGTAGGATCCGCCGTGTAAACTGGGCATCAGTACGCAGTACTTTATTCACACAGTCGTGCAATTTACTGGGAACGTTTGAGGTGTCTCGTGTGAACACCAGCAAAAAAAGATGCATTATTGTTTACAACTAGAAAATCTTATGAGAACTGATCCCAAATCCGCACACACTAATCCCTCCCTACGAGGAAAAGAGGCTCGGCAAACCGTGCAAAATACCATCAGTGATAAGTGTGACGTCGCAAGGTATTACCATCTAGCTTTTAAGGTGTTGGGGTTGCTTGCACGGGGTGCTCTGGAAGTACCCTTTTGCTCTGCTGGGAGTTAAGACGTGTTTTCGTATGTAGCTGGAGGAAAGAAGCTAGCGTGTGGTGGAGGTAGGACCTCTCTAGGGCAAAGACGCCAGTATAAATTGAAGACCAGACCTGTGAGAGGCTTCTCTTCTTCCAGCTCTGGTATATCTAATCTCCGTAATTACTGCTTCCAGCTCTGGTCTATCTCATCTTCTTACTTTTTCCAGCTCTGGTATATCTCCTGTCTGGAACAGAGATGTAAGCACTGTATAATACTCTAGAAGTGAGAGTAGTGGAGTTTTTGGAGCAGTTCAGTATCCTCTTTATCTTCCCTGAAGATTTCTGTGTTCTCTTTCTATGATCTCCTTTTTAATCTTACTCAGTGAGACACAGAAAAACTTAGTTCATTGTTTATTTCGACTCCGTCAGTTCTTGTGTCGTTGGAATTATATTTATTCACCATCTCTCGTTTGCTGAACATCTCTTAGGTTATTCACACACAAATTTATGACTGCAGTTCAGTGAGGTTGTGATCAGATTTGATCGTAATGTAACAGTTTAAAAAACTGACAAGTTGAAGATTGAGACACTAGTGCAATATTTATCAATCTCTACTGAGGAAACGTTAGACCAGCCAGTGGCTTCTTTAGTACAATACAGAAGCATGAAGAAGCTGGCGAAACGTTTGTTCAGTAAAGATTCCCAAATATTGCACATATTTGATTGTACTCGAGATTGTCTCTAACAACTTCCTTATTTTCCGTGAAGATCAAATCTAGCGTACTGTTATTTCTAGTAGACTGTGCTAGCAGTTGGTTCAGTGTAAATGGTATGTGCTTGTCGTGTTATACTACTTCACAGTATAATGCTGTTTGTTATCTCCCGTTTTACACTGGGGAAGTTTGAAATCTCACCCCCTAAGATTCCCCAGATTTTCAAGACAGTTATCAGTCTTCACTTTCTGCTGCTGCTGACGGTGGTTGGAAAACGAAGGTAATTACTATAATTTTGAACTCCACTTTTAGTTCAATTACTTTTAACAATCAATCTGATAATTTTAACTGTTCTATACACACACATATAAATATACATAAAGTATATGTATTTAGGAGCACAATATTGGCTTTCCTTGCGGGCTGTATTTCCCTGGCTGAGTCACAGGTGCACCTGCAAGTTACCTAATCAGTTTGCAGCTCAGCATCTAATACCCTCTGCTCAATAAATGCATGCAGCCCAGACGTTGCATTATTGGAACGAGGGTGCTGGGAGATTGCCCCTGCATTCCCTGCCCATCTATTGGTGCAAGAGCTCTTTGAGCAGGATGAAAGCTGCTACAGAGAAAAGTGTGTATATAGGTCTGTGTCCATAGACTGTAAAAGTGTATAGGGCTGGAAGCGTGTATAGGGCTGGAAGTGTGTATAGGGCTGGAAGTGTGTATAGGGCTGGAAGTGTGTATAGGGCTGGAAGTGTGTATAGGGCTGGAAGTGTGTATACGGCTGGAAGTGTGTATAGGGCTGGAAGTGTGTATAGGGCTGGAAGTGTGTATAGGGCTGGAAGTGTGTATACGGCTGGAAGTGTGTATAGGGCTGGAAGTGTGTATACGGCTGGAAGTGTGTATACGGCTGGAAGTGTGTATACGGCTGGAAGTGTGTATAGGCTTGGGAATGTATATACGGGAGGGTTGATAGGGCGGCACAGGTGTGTCAGGTTAAGTTTAAAGGAGACAGTACCTGGTGATTGTTCCCTGCGCAGTCGTCACACCTACCTCCCTTCTTTCCTTCCTTCCTTCCTTCCTCCCCTGCTTTCATTCACTTCTGTCCTTTCGTTCTTTCTACCATCCCTTCCTTTTTTCCTCCGTACCTTGCTTAATTTTGTTCTTCCTTACTTGTTTACACTGCTGTATGTCCGTCCGTTGTTCCTCCCTACCTTCCTCCAGCTTTGCCTTCCTCCCTTCCATCCATTACCCCTCTCCCTCATAAATCTTCCTCCCCTCCCCCCCACTCCCTCTAAAGCAACTAGCACATTAGACAAAAGAATTAACTTCAAAGTAATCTCACATAAGTCTGATTATCTTTTCAACAGCTTCTTCGAGGTGCTGGACTGGCAACTACATCACCACTGATAAAGTCTGTAAGTAAAACAGAGAGAGAGAGAGAGAGAGAGAGAGAGAGAGAGAGAGAGAGAGAGAGAGAGAGAGAGAGAGAGAGAGAGAGAGAGAGAGAGAGAGAGAGAGAGAGAGAGTTGATGTACGTAACAGCTCTTAGCTTGTAATAAAGTTAGGAATCCTTAACCTAACCTTGTAAAACCCTGTGTAAAAGAGAGAGAGAGGGAGACTGGGACACTGTGATGAAGGGACAGAGGATCGAGTGTGTACCAGTCCTTGTGCTGAATGACCCTCCTGTATACACTTGTACGTATACCGAGGGCCGGACCTCCAGCACACACTGAAATTTTCGTAAAAGAGGAAGCATTTGTTTTGGTAAATTCACTTCAAACAGTGTACCCGAAATTGAACAGTAACTGTTATTCAATTTTGGTTAGAGTTTTATTAATCGCATTTGAAAACAAAATCGCACTGTATAGTTTTATAAGGGAAGTTACTGTATATGTAATTGTAAATGTCCGTTGTAAACATCTATATTGATTAAGGATTACATAACGGATAGTTCTTGTCATGTTTGTTTGTGTGGCCTTCACCAATAATCTGGTTGATCAAACAGACCTCATCCCTAGGTTAACCTCCCTTCCGGTTCCAGTGTATAAGTTTCTGGCTACATTCCTCTACTGTCAGCTACGAGACTGACCATTTTAGATTAAGACTAAGGGACTGATCACCTCAAAACTACTTCTCTCCACTATTACTACTCTCTCCGGTATTGTTATCGCCTCCATATTCGACTGATGAAGCCTGCACATAACTAACCTCCATAATGGGTACTATCCTGACCGTAAGATTATGCCTTTCAGAAAAGGTAAACTCAAGAATATTTAACGAAATTTTACACTATTTTGCACATAAAATTGGTTGATGTGTCAACTATGATTCACAAGCAACGAAGAGAACTCAAGGCAAACATACACGAGAGTAAACATAGGCACACACACGCACAGGACCAGACACAAGCACACACACGTACAGAACCAGACACAAGCACACACATTCACAGGACCAGACACAAGCACACACACGTACAGAACCAGACACAAGCACACACACGTACAGAACCAGACACAAGCACACACATTCACAGGACCAGACACAAGCACACACACGCACAGAACCAGACACAAGCACACACACGCACAGGACCAGACACAAGCACACACACGCACAGAACCAGACACAAGCACACACACGCACAGGACCAGACACAAGCACACACACGCACAGAACCAGACACAAGCACACACACGTACAGAACCAGACACAAGCACACACACGTACAGAACCAGACACAAGCACACACACGTACAGAACCAGACACAAGCACACACATTCACAGGACCAGACACAAGCACACCCACACGCACAGGACCAGACACAAGCACACACATTCACAGGACCAGACACAAGCACACACATTCACAGGACCAGACACAAGCACATACACCCACAGGACCAGCCACAAGCACACACATTCACAGGACCAGACACAAGCACATACACCCACAGGACCAGACACAAGCACACACATTCACAGGACCAGACACAAGCACACACATTCACAGGACCAGACACAAGCACATACACCCACAGGACCAGCCACAAGCACACACATTCACAGGACCAGACACAAGCACATACACCCACAGGACCAGCCACAAGCACACACATTCACAGGACCAGACACAAGCACACACATTCACAGGACCAGACACAAGCACATACACCCACAGGACCAGCCACAAGCACACACATTCACAGGACCAGACACAAGCACACACACGCACAGGACCAGACACAAGCACACACATTCACAGGACCAGCCACAAGCACATACACCCACAGGACCAGACACAAGCACACACAGGCACAGAACCAGACACAAGCACACACACGCACAGGACCAGACACAAGCACACAAACGCACAGAACCAGACACAAGCACACACACGCACAGGACCAGACACACGCACAGGCACGCACAGAACCAGACACAAGCACACACATTCACAGGACCAGACACAAGCACACACATGCACAGAATCAGACACAAGCACACACACGCACAGAACCAGACACAAGCACACACACGCACAGAACCAGACACAAGCACACACATTCACAGGACCAGACACAAGCACACACTGCCAACACAGAGGAAGAGTTGAGTGACTCTCACATAGGGTGAAGAAAAGTTACCTTCCTTACTGAGAGAATCATTTTTCACACATGACTGGAGGTGCCGTCAGGCAAGCGTCGCCCCTCAGTATCATGTCTGACACCCACCAAAGCTGTGGCTTTTAACACGTCCATATTGACGTCTGGCGCGTTACGTCCATCATGTCAACACCTGCCTCAACTTTCATACATTCATACAATATATATATATTTATATATATATATATATATATATATATATATATATATATATATATATATATATATAAATAATATATTTTTTTTTTTTTTTTTTTATCACACCGGCCGATTCCCACCAAGGCAGGGTGGCCCGAAAAAGAAAAACTTTCACCATCATTCACTCCATCACTGTCTTGCCAGAAGGGTGCTTTACACTACAGTTTTTAAACTGCAACATTAACACCCCTCCTTCAGAGTGCAGGCACTGTACTTCCCATCTCCAGGACTCAAGTCCGGCCTGCCGGTTTCCCTGAATCCCTTCATAAATGTTACTTTGCTCACACTCCAACAGCACGTCAAGTATTAAAAACCATTTGTCTCCATTCACTCCTATCAAACACGCTCACGCATGCCTGCTGGAAGTCCAAGCCCCTCGCACACAAAACCTCCTTTACCCCCTCCCTCCAACCCTTCCTAGGCCGACCCCTACCCCGCCTTCCTTCCACTACAGACTGATACACTCTTGAAGTCATTCTGTTTCGCTCCATTCTCTCTACATGTCCGAACCACCTCAACAACCCTTCCTCAGCCCTCTGGACAACAGTTTTGGTAATCCCGCACCTCCTCCTAACTTCCAAACTACGAATTCTCTGCATTATATTCACATATAATATATATATATGCAAAACAACCACTGTGAGAGAATAGAGAATTCCAAGCGCTTTCGTGACTATTCACATTATCAACGAACAATGAAAGTAAAGCATCAAAGGAGAGTATATAAAGGGGTAGCCCACATCTCACTATCAGATCCCAACAACACTTGACGCGAGACAGCAGGCCCGCCGGCCGAACTAGACAGGTCCTTCACACAACCCACCATCAAACTATTCTACCCAAGAAATAAGAAATTTAAAAAATATATTATTTGTCCAATGTATTATTAAATTCTTCCCAAATTCTATTAATTATAAATGGATCTAATTTATATAACCCAAAGGAAATATTCATATTATTGTCAAAACTGCTTTTTACGAAACAAGATTCAATTATATTCCTGTCGACCATGGACTTGCTTGATACTACTTTATCAACTTTTTGAAAATCAATTGGATGGTTAAAATCTCTTACATGAATAAATAGAGCATTGGAATCTTGTCCAGTTCTAATGCTATATTTATGTTGTTTTAATCTTAGTTCGAGATTTTTACCAGTTTGACCGTAATAAACTTTATCGCAAATTTTACAAGGAATCTTATAAACACATCCATCAGCATTTTGGGGGGAATTCTTTATCAAAAGTTTTTTTACTGTATCAAGATTTTTGAATACAACTTTAATATTAAGTCTTAAGAAGAGAAGGCATATCAACCAAGTTTTCATGGTAAGGGAGAACCAACATATTTTTAGTTGAATAAGGCTGGTTGTCCCTTTTTGGATTGTAAAAAGTATTTCTAGCAACTTTAAAAGATTTATCAATTACATTTCTTGGGTATTTCAAATCATTACCTATTTCACAAATTTTGGATATTTTCTCATCTATGAACTCTGGACTACAAATTCGTAAAGCTCTCAAAAACATTGATGAGAAAACAGACAGTTTAACTCTATCTTGATGGGAAGAATAATAGTGGACATAGGAACAGTTATTTGTAGGTTTTCTGTAAATTTTAAAATTGAATTCATTATTATACATAATAATTAAAACATCTAGAAAAGGCAATGAGTTATTTTCTTCAAATTCAACAGTAAAGTTTATAGAATGGGCTAAGCTATTTAATTTTCCAAGGAAATGGTGTATATCTACATTTTTGGGCATAAGACACAAAATATCATCAACATATCTGAACCATTTAGCTCTATTAGGGAGGATTGTGTTAAGCAACCTTGTTTCAAAAAATTCCATGTATAGGTTACTAAGAACAGGTGAAAGAGGATTCCCCATTGCCATACCAAACTTCTGAGTGTAAAACTTATCATTAAATACAAATTTTGCATCAACAATGCAAAGTTTAATAAGTTTAATAATAGTAGGAACTGGCAATGGTAAATCATAATTAACAAGTTCTTCAGATAAGAAACTTAATAAATCATCAACAGGAGCTTTCGTAAACAAGGAAGTAACATCAAAACTAACCATGTTAAAATCATTTTGTGTCTTATGCCCAAAAATGTAGATATACACCATTTCCTTGGCAAATTAAATAGCTTAGCCCATTCTATAAATTTTACTCTTGAATTTGAAGAAAATAACTCATTGCCTTTTCTAGATGTTTTAATTATTAAGTGTAATAATGAATTCAAATTTAAAATTTACAGAAAACCTACAAATAACTGTTCCTATGTCCACTACTATTCTTCCCATCAAGATAGAGTTAAACTGTCTGCTTTCTCATCAATGTTTTTGAGAGCTTTACGAATTTGTAGTCCAGAGTTCATAGATGAGGAAATATCCAAAATTTATGAAATAGGTAATGATTTGAAATACCCAAGAAATGTAATTGATAAATCTTTTAAAGTTGCTAGAAATACTTTTTACAATCCGAAAAGGGACAACCAGCCTTATTCAACTAAAAATATGTTGGTTCTCCCTTACCATGAAAACTTGGTTGATATGCCTTCTCTTCTTAAGACTTTTAATATTAGAGTTGTACAGTAAAAAAACTTTTGATAAAGAATTCCCCCCAAAATGCTGATGGATGTGTCTATAAGATTCCTTGTAAAATTTGCGATAAAGTTTATTACAGTCAAACTGGTAAAAATCTCGAACTAAGATTAAAACAACATAAATATGGCATTAGAACTGGACAAGATTCCAATGTTCTATTTATTCATGTAAGAGATTTTAACCATCCAATTGGTTTTCAAAAAGTTGAGAAAGTAGTATCAAGCAAGTCCATGGTCGACAGGAATATAATTGAATCTTGTTTCATAAAAAGCAGTTTTGACAATAATATGAATATTTCCTTTGGGTTATATAAATTAGATCCATTTATAATAGAATTTGGGAAGAATTTAATAATACATTGGACAAATAATAATTTTTAAAATTTCTTATTTCTTGGGTAGAATAGTTTGATGGTGGGTTGTGTGAAGGACCTGTCTAGTTCAGCCGGCGGGCCTGCTGTCTCGCGTCAGGTGTTGTTGGGATCTGATAGTGAGGTGTGGGCTACCCCTTTATATACTCTCCTTTGATGCTTTACTTTCATTGTTCCTTGATAATGTGAGTAGTCACGAAAGCGCTTGGAATTCTCTATTCTCTCACAGTGGTTGCTTTGCATATTTTAAAATCACCTGTTTACTGTGATCTTATTGTATATATATATATATATATATATATATATATATATATATATATATATATATATATATATGTCGTGCCGAATATGTAAAACTGGTCAATTAGCAAGAACTCATTTAAAATTAAGTCCTTTCTAAAATTTTCTCTTATACGTTTGAAGATATATTTTTTTCATTAATGTTAATGTAAAAATTTTTAATTTTGCACCAAAAGAATCTTAGAAAACTTACCTAACCTTATTATAACAAGAACAATTTATTTTAGCCTAACCCAACTAAATATATTTTAGATTTGTTTACAATAATTTAATACTAAACAACCATACATGGAGGTTACCTGGAGGTTATTCCGGGGATCAACGCCCCCGCGGCCCGGTCCATGACCAGGCCTCCCGATGGATCAGGGCCTGATCAACTAGGCTGTTACTGCTGGCCGCACGCAGTCCGACGTACGAGCCACAGCCCGGCTGATCCGGCACTGACTTTAGGTATCTGTCCAGCTCTCTCTTGAAGGCAGCCAGGGGTTTATTGGCAATTCCCCTAATGCTTGATGGGAGGCTGTTGAACAGTTTTGGGCCCCGGACACTTATGGTGTTTTCTCTTAGTGTACCAATGGCGCCCCTACTTTTTATTGGCGGCATTTTGCATCGCCTGCCCAGTCTTTTACTTTCGTAGGGAGTGATTTCTGTGTGCAGATTTGGGACCATTCCTTCCAAGATTTTCCAAGTGTAGATTATGATATATCTCTCCCTCCTGCGTTCCAACGAGTACAAGTCAAGTGCTTCCAAGCGTTCCCAGTAGTTAAGGTGCTTGACAGAACTTATACGTGCAGTAAAGGATCTCTGTACACTCTCTAGATCTGCGATTTCACCTGCTTTGTATGGAGATGTTAATGTACAGCAGTATTCCAGCCTAGAGAGAACAAGTGATTTGAAAAGGATCATGGGCTTGGCATCTCTCGTTTTGAAAGTTCTCATTATCCATCCTATCATTTTCTTTGCACGTGCGATCGTGGCACTGTTGTGATCCTTGAAAGTGAGATCCTCAGACATTACTACTCCCAGGTCCCTTACATTATTTTTCCGCTCTATTGTATGGCCGGAGTCAGTAGTATACTCTGTTCTAGTTATTATCTCCTCCAGTTTTCCATAACGGAGTAGTTGGAATTTGTCCTCATTGAACATCATATTGTTTACCGTTGCCCACTGGAAAACTTTGTTTTTATCTTCTTGGAGGTTAACCGCGTCCTCAGCAGATGACAGCCTCATGCAGATCCTAGTATCATCCGCAAAGGATGATACGGTGCTGTGGTGTATATCTCTGTTTATGTCTGATATGAGGATAAGGAATAAGATGGGGGCGAGTACTGTGCCTTGTGGAACAGAGCTCTTCACTATGGCAGCCTCCGATTTAACTCTGTTGACCACTACTCTTTGTGTTCGATTTGTTAGGAAGTTGAAGATCCATCTCCCCACTTTCCCAGTTATTCCTTTAGCACGTATTTTATGGGCTATTACGCCATGATCGCATTTGTCAAATGCTTTTGCAAAGTCTGTGTATATTACATCTGCATTCTGATTTTCTTCCAGTGCATCCAAGGCCATGTCATAGTGATCCAGTAGTTGTGAGAGGCAGGAGCGACCTGCCCTGAACCCATGTTGCCCTGGATTGTGCAGATTTTGGGAATCCAGGTGATTTGCAATCCTGCTTCTTAGCACTCTTTCAAAGATTTTTATGATGTGGGACGTCAGAGCTATTGGTCTATAGTTCTTAGCTAATGCTTTGTTGCCACCTTTATGGAGTGGGGCTATATCCGTTGTTTTAAGTGACTGTGGAATTTCACCCATGTCCAAGCTCCTCCTCCATAGTGTACTTAGGGCACGCGAGAGGGGTTTCTTGCAGTTCTTAATGAAAACAGAGTTCCACGAGTCTGGGCCCGGGGCTGAGTGCATAGGCATGTTGTCAATGGCTTTTTCGAAATCTATCGGAGTTGAACATCAAAATGGTATACAATACCGACAGGTTGTTAGGTAAGACACATATGCAACAGTTAGACAACTTTATTCCGAAACGTTTCGCCTACACAGTAGGCTTCTTCAGTCGAATACAGAAAGTAGGCAGGAACAGTAGAGATGTGAAGACGATGTAATCAGTCCATCACCCTTGTAGTCGTAGAATTTGAGGTTGTCAGTCCCTCGGCCAGGAGAAGTTCAGTTCCATAGTCAGGAACTATAGTTCCTATAGACTATGGAACTGAACTTCTCCAGGCCGAGGGACTGACAACCTCAAATTCTACGACTACAAGGGTGATGGACTGATTACATCGTCTTCACATCTCTACTGTTCCTGCCTACTTTCTGTATTCGACTGAAGAAGCCTACTGTGTAGGCGAAACGTTTCGGAATAAATTTGTCTAACTGTTGCATATGTGTCTTACCTAACATCTATCGGAGTTAGGGTAATGTCGGAAATAGTGAAATATATTTTTTTTCGTTAGCTTCAGAATGATTTTGGCGAAATTATAGCATACACAAATTTTCACTTGTTCTATATGGCAAGATGAGCGTTGCTATTTAAGCCAAGATCGCAAGTTCTGCCTATTCGGCACGACATATATATATATATATATATATATATATATATATATATATATATATATATATATATATATATATATATATATATATATATATATATATATACATAAAACAAGAGACAGGTGGGTGTTCGATCCCATGTGTTAATATTGCTGGCAGGCTGGAGTCCGAAGCTTTGTTAGTCTACGGCCTAAGCCATTACACAATACGATTTCCTAATAGTTTAACTGAAGGTTTCAACCTTCACATGGTAATTTACCCAGGGGACTCCAGCTGTGTCAGGTCATGTTGGAATAATGTCATCTTGCCTCACTTTTCACGACGTCAACCCGAGAGAGAAGTCTCACCATTGTCAATACTGGAGCTTTGAAGAGCGAACGTTGGAAGTGTCGAAGTACAAGGTAGATTCCGCTGGTGATGAATGAAGTTCACAATGCTGAAGCTGTTGTTACAGTGGCTACTGTTGCTAGAGTGCTGAAGTTAATGTTGTTGATGCTCCTGCTGAAACACATGCTGCTACTACGGCTGTCGCTACAGCTCCTGCTGCTGTTGATGCAGCTACTACTACTGCCCTTCTAAAGTAGATGCTCCTTCAGCTACCACCAGTAGTAGTGCTGCTGCTGCTGCTGCTGCTGCTGCTGCTGCTGCTGCTGCTGCTGCTGCTGCTGCTGCTGCTGCTACACGCTTCATAACTAGCACAATATGTCTGGCTTCTTGGAGAATCTCGGTAAATAACCACTAAATCTCCGCCGGTAAAAGAATACCTTGAAGACACGAACTGCCGCATTATGAGTAAAGACTTGAGCCCCGCAGCTCACTGCATGAGACCCCCGCAGCTCACTGCATGAGACCCCCGCAGCTCACTGCATGAGACCCCCGCAGCTCACTGCATGAGACCCCCGCAGCTCACTGCATGAGACCCCCGCAGCTCACTGCATGAGAGCCCCGCAGCTCACTGCATGAGACCCCCGCAGCTCACTGCATGAGACCCCCGCAGCTCACTGCATGAGACCCCCGCAGCTCACTGCATGAGACCCCCGCAGCTCACTGCATGAGACCCCCGCAGCTCACTGCATGAGACCCCCGCAGCTCACTGCATGAGAGCCCCGCAGCTCACTGCATGAGACCCCCGCAGCTCACTGCATGAGACCCCCGCAGCTCACTGCATGAGACCCCCGCAGCTCACTGCATGAGACCCCCGCAGCTCACTGCATGAGACCCCCGCAGCTCACTGCATGAGACCCCCGCAGCTCACTGCATGAGACTCCCGCAGCTCACTGCATGAAACCCCCGCAGCTCACTGCATGAGACCCCCGCAGCTCACTGCATGAGACCCCCGCAGCTCACTGCATGAGACCCCCGCAGCTCACTGCATGAGACCCCCGCAGCTCACTGCATGAGACCCCAGCAGCTCACTGCATGAGAGCCCCGCAGCTCACTGCATGAGACCCCCGCAGCTCACTGCATGAGACCCCCGCAGCTCACTGCATGAGACCCCCGCAGCTCACTGCATGAGACCCCCGCAGCTCACTGCATGAGACCCCCGCAGCTCACTGCATGAGAGCCCCGCAGCTCACTGCATGAGACCCCCGCAGCTCACTGCATGAGAGCCCCACAGCTCACTGCATGAGAGCCCCGCAGCTCACTGCATGAGACCCCCGCAGCTCACTGCATGAGACCCCCGCAGCTCACTGCATGAGACCCCCGCAGCTCATTGAATGAGACCCCCGCAGCTCACTGCATGAGACCCCCGCAGCTCACTGCATGAGAGCCCCGCAGCTCACTGCATGAGAGCCCCGCAGCTCATTGTATGAGGCCCCAGCACCTCACTGCATGAGACCCCACAGCTCACTGCATAAGAGCCCTGCACCTCACTGCATGAGAGCCCCGCAGCTCACTGCATGAGACCCCCGCAGCTCACTGCATGAGACCCCCGCAGCTCACTGCATGAGACCCCCGCAGCTCACTGCATGAGACCCCCGCAGCTCACTGCATGAGACCCCCGCAGCTCACTGCATGAGAGCCCCGCAGCTCACTGAATGAGACCCCCGCAGCTCACTGCATGAGACCCCCGCAGCTCACTGCATGAGACCCCCGCAGCTCACTGCATGAGACCCCCGCAGCTCACTGCATGAGACCCCCGCAGCTCACTGCATGAGACCCCCGCAGCTCACTGCATGAGAGCCCCGCAGCTCACTGCATGAGACCCCCGCAGCTCGCTGCATGAGACCCCCGCAGCTTACTGCATGAGACCCCCGCAGCTCACTGCATGAGACCCCCGCAGCTCACTGCATGAGACCCCCGCAGCTCACTGCATGAGACCCCCGCAGCTCACTGCATGAGACTCCCGCAGCTCACTGCATGAGACCCCCGCAGCTCACTGCATGAGACCCCCGCAGCTCACTGCATGAGACCCCCGCAGCTCACTGCATGAGACCCCCGCAGCTCACTGCATGAGACCCCCGCAGCTCACTGCATGAAACCCCCGCAGCTCACTGCATGAGAGCCCCGCAGCTCACTGCATGAGACCCCCGCAGCTCACTGCATGAGACCCCCGCAGCTCACTGCATGAGACCCCCGCAGCTCACTGCATGAGACCCCCGCAGCTCACTGCATGAGAGCCCCGCAGCTCACTGCATGAGACCCCCGCAGCTCACTGCATGAGACCCCCGCAGCTCACTGCATGAGACCCCCGCAGCTCACTGCATGAGACCCCCGCAGCTCACTGCATGAGACCCCCGCAGCTCACTGCATGAGACCCCCGCAGCTCACTGCATGAGACTCCCGCAGCTCACTGCATGAGACCCCCGCAGCTCACTGCATGAGACCCCCGCAGCTCACTGCATGAGACCCCCGCAGCTCACTGCATGAGACCCCCGCAGCTCACTGCATGAGACCCCCGCAGCTCACTGCATGAAACCCCCGCAGCTCACTGCATGAGAGCCCCGCAGCTCACTGCATGAGACCCCCGCAGCTCACTGCATGAGACCCCCGCAGCTCACTGCATGAGACCCCCGCAGCTCACTGCATGAGACCCCCGCAGCTCACTGCATGAGACCCCCGCAGCTCACTGCATGAGACCCCCGCAGCTCACTGCATGAGACCCCCGCAGCTCACTGCATGAGACCCCCGCAGCTCACTGCATGAGACCCCCGCAGCTCACTGCATGAGACCCCCGCAGCTCACTGCATGAGACCCCCGCAGCTCATTGAATGAGACCCCCGCAGCTCACTGCATGAGACCCCCGCAGCTCACTGCATGAGAGCCCCGCAGCTCACTGCATGAGAGCCCCGCAGCTCATTGTATGAGGCCCCCGCACCTCACTGCATGAGACCCCACAGCTCACTTCATAAGAGCCCTGCACCTCACTGCATGAGAGCCCCGCAGCTCACTGCATGAGACCCCCGCAGCTCACTGCATGAGACCCCCGAAGCTCACTGCATGAGAGCCCCGCAACTCACTGCATGAGACCCCCGCAGCTCACTGCATGAGACCCCCGCAGCTCATTGCATGAGAGCCCCGCAGCTCACTGCATGAGAGCCCCGCAGCTCACTGCATGAGAGCCCCGCAGCTCACTGCATGAGACCCCCGCAGCTCACTGCATGAGACCCCCGCAGCTCATTGCATGAGACCCCCGCAGCTCACTGCATGAGACCCCCGCAGCTCACTGCATGAGACCCCCGCAGCTCACTGCATGAGAGCCCCGCAGCTCACTGCATGAGACCCCCGCAGCTCACTGCATGAGACCCCCGCAGCTCAGTGCATGAGACCCCCGCAGCTCACTGCATGAGACCCCCGCAGCTCACTGCATGAGACCCCCGCAGCTCACTGCATGAGACCCCCGCAGCTCACTGCATGAGACTCCCGCAGCTCACTGCATGAGTCCCCCGCAGCTCACTGCATGAGACCCCCGCAGCTTACTGCATGAGACCCCCGGAGCTCACTGCATGAGACCCCCGCAGCTCACTGCATGAGACCCCCGCAGCTCACTGCATGAGACCCCCGCAGCTCACTGCATGAGACCCCCCGCAGCTCACTGCATGAGACCCCCGCAGCTCACTGCATGAGACCCCCGCAGCTCACTGCATGAGACCCCCGCAGCTCACTGCATGAGACCCCCGCAGCTCACTGCATGAGACCCCCGCAGCTCACTGCATGAGAGCCCCGCAGCTCACTGCATGAGACCCCCGCAGCTCACTGCATGAGAGCCCCACAGCTCACTGCATGAGAGCCCCGCAGCTCACTGCATGAGACCCCCGCAGCTCACTGCATGAGACCCCCGCAGCTCACTGCATGAGACCCCCGCATCTCATTGAATGAGACCCCCGCAGCTCACTGCATGAGACCCCCGCAGCTCACTGCATGAGAGCCCCGCAGCTCACTGCATGAGAGCCCCGCAGCTCATTGTATGAGGCCCCCGCACCTCACTGCATGAGACCCCACAGCTCACTGCATAAGAGCCCTGCACCTCACTGCATGAGAGCCCCGCAGGTCACTGCATGAGACCCCCGCAGCTCACTGCATGAGACCCCCGCAGCTCACTGCATGAGACCCCCGCAGCTCACTGCATGAGACCCCCGCAGCTCACTGCATGAGACCCCCGCAGCTCACTGCATGAGAGCCCCGCAGCTCACTGAATGAGACCCCCGCAGCTCACTGCATGAGAGCCCCGCAGCTCACTGCATGAGACCCCCGCAGCTCACTGCATGAGACCCCCGCAGCTCACTGCATGAGAGCCCCGCAGCTCACTGCATGAGACCCCCGCAGCTCACTGCATGAGACCCCCGCAGCTCACTGCATGAGACCCCCGCAGCTCACTGCATGAGACCCCCGCAGCTCACTGCATGAGACCCCCGCAGCTCACTGCATGAGACCCCCGCAGCTCACTGCATGAGACACCCGCAGCTCACAGCAAGAGACCCCCGCAGCTCACTGCATGAGACCCCCGCAGCTCACTGCATGAGACCCCCGCAGCTCACTGCATGAGACCCCCGCAGTTCACTGCATGAGACCCCCGCAGCTCACTGCATGAAACCCCCGCAGCTCACTGCATGAGAGCCCCGCAGCTCACTGCATGAGACCCCCGCAGCTCACTGCATGAGACCCCCGCAGCTCACTGCATGAGACCCCCGCAGCTCACTGCATGAGACCCCCGCAGCTCACTGCATGAGACCCCCGCAGCTCACTGCATGAGACCCCGCAGCTCACTGCATGAGACCCCCGCAGCTCACTGCATGAGAGCCCCGCCGCTCACTGCATGAGACCCCCGTAGCTCACTGCATGAGACCCCCGCAGCTCATTGAATGAGACCCCCGCAGCTCACTGCATGAGACCCCCGCAGCTCACTGCATGAGAGCCCCGCAGCTCACTGCATGAGAGCCCCGCAGCTCATTGTATGAGGCCCCCGCACCTCACTGCATGAGACCCCACAGCTCACTTCATAAGAGCCCTGCACCTCACTGCATGAGAGCCCCGCAGCTCACTGCATGAGACCCCCGCAGCTCACTGCATGAGACCCCCGAAGCTCACTGCATGAGAGCCCCGCAACTCACTGCATGAGACCCCCGCAGCTCACTGCATGAGACCCCCGCAGCTCATTGCATGAGAGCCCCGCAGCTCACTGCATGAGAGCCCCGCAGCTCACTGCATGAGAGCCCCGCAGCTCACTGCATGAGACCCCCGCAGCTCACTGCATGAGACCCCCGCAGCTCATTGCATGAGACCCCCGCAGCTCACTGCATGAGACCCCCGCAGCTCACTGCATGAGACCCCCGCAGCTCACTGCATGAGACCCCGCAGCTCACTGCATGAGACCCCCGCAGCTCACTGCATGAGACCCCCGCAGCTCACTGCATGAGACCCCCGCAGCTCACTGCATGAGAGCCCCGCAGCTCACTGCATGAGAGCCCCGCAGCTCACTGCATGAGACCCCCGCAGCTCACTGCATGAGACCCCCGCAGCTCACTGCATGAGACCACCGCAGCTCATTGAATGAGACCCCCGGAGCTCACTGCATGAGACCCCCGCAGCTCACTGCATGAGAGCCCCGCAGCTCACTGCATGAGAGCCCCGCAGCTCATTGTATGAGGCCCCCGCACCTCACTGCATGAGACCCCACAGCTCACTGCATAAGAGCCCTGCACCTCACTGCATGAGAGCCCCGCAGCTCACTGCATGAGACCCCCGCAGCTCACTGCATGAGACCCCCGAAGCTCACTGCATGAGAGCCCCGCAACTCACTGCATGAGACCCCCGCAGCTCACTGCATGAGACCCCCGCAGCTCATTGCATGAGAGCCCCGCAGCTCACTGCATGAGAGCCCCGCAGCTCACTGCATGAGAGCCCCGCAGCTCACTGCATGAGACCCCCGCAGCTCATTGTATGAGGCCCCCGCACCTCACTGCATGAGACCCCACAGCTCACTGCATAAGAGCCCTGCACCTCACTGCATGAGAGCCCCGCAGCTCACTGCATGAGACCCCCGCAGCTCACTGCATGAGACCCCCGCAGCTCACTGCATGAGAGCCCCACAGCTCACTGCATGAGAGCCCCGGAGCTCACTGCATGAGACCCCCGCAGCTCACTGCATGAGACCCCCGCAGCTCACTGCATGAGACCCCCGCAGCTCATTGAATGAGACCCCCGCAGCTCACTGCATGAGACCCCCGCAGCTCACTGCATGAGAGCCCCGCAGCTCACTGCATGAGAGCCCCGCAGCTCATTGTATGAGGCCCCCGCACCTCACTGCATGAGACCCCACAGCTCACTGCATAAGAGCCCTGCACCTCACTGCATGAGAGCCCCGCAGGTCACTGCATGAGACCCCCGCAGCTCACTGCATGAGACCCCCGCAGCTCACTGCATGAGACCCCCGCAGCTCACTGCATGAGACCCCCGCAGCTCACTGCATGAGAGCCCCGCAGCTCACTGCATGAGACCCCCGCAGCTCATTGCATGAGACCCCCGAAGCTCACTGCATGAGAGCCCCGCAACTCACTGCATGAGACCCCCGCAGCTCACTGCATGAGACCCCCGCAGCTCATTGCATGAGAGCCCCGCAGCTCACTGCATGTGAGCCCCGCAGCTCACTGCATGAGAGCCCCGCAGCTCACTGCATGAGACCCCCGCAGCTCATTGTATGAGGCCCCCGCACCTCACTGCATGAGACCCCACAGCTCACTGCATAAGAGCCCTGCACCTCACTGCATGAGAGCCCCGCAGCTCACTGCATGAGACCCCCGCAGCTCACTGCATGAGACCCCCGCAGCTCACTGCATGAGAGCCCCACAGCTCACTGCATGAGAGCCCCGCAGCTCACTGCATGAGACCCCCGCAGCTCACTGCATGAGACCCCCGCAGCTCACTGCATGAGACCCCCGCAGCTCATTGAATGAGACCCCCGCAGCTCACTGCATGAGACCCCCGCAGCTCACTGCATGAGAGCCCCGCAGCTCACTGCATGAGAGCCCCGCAGCTCATTGTATGAGGCCCCCGCACCTCACTGCATGAGACCCCACAGCTCACTGCATAAGAGCCCTGCACCTCACTGCATGAGAGCCCCGCAGGTCACTGCATGAGACCCCCGCAGCTCACTGCATGAGACCCCCGCAGCTCACTGCATGAGACCCCCGCAGCTCACTGCATGAGACCCCCGCAGCTCACTGCATGAGACCCCCGCAGCTCACTGCATGAGAGCCCCGCAGCTCACTGAATGAGACCCCCGCAGCTCACTGCATGAGAGCCCCGCAGCTCACTGCATGAGACCCCCGCAGCTCACTGCATGAGACCCCCGCAGCTCACTGCATGAGAGCCCCGCAGCTCACTGCATGAGACCCCCGCAGCTCACTGCATGAGACCCCCGCAGCTCACTGCATGAGACCCCCGCAGCTCACTGCATGAGACCCCCGCAGCTCACTGCATGAGACCCCCGCAGCTCACTGCATGAGACCCCCGCAGCTCACTGCATGAGACTCCCGCAGCTCACTGCATGAGACCCCCGCAGCTCACTGCATGAGACCCCCGCAGCTCACTGCATGAGACCCCCGCAGCTCACTGCATGAGACCCCCGCAGCTCACTGCATGAGACCCCCGCAGCTCACTGCATGAAACCCCCGCAGCTCACTGCATGAGAGCCCCGCAGCTCACTGCATGAGACCCCCGCAGCTCACTGCACGAGACCCCCGCAGCTCACTGCATGAGACCCCCGCAGCTCACTGCATGAGACCCCCGCAGCTCACTGCATGAGACCCCCGCAGCTCACTGCATGAGACCCCGCAGCTCACTGCATGAGACCCCCGCAGCTCACTGCATGAGAGCCCCGCAGCTCACTGCATGAGACCCCCGCAGCTCACTGCATGAGACCCCCGCAGCTCATTGAATGAGACCCCCGCAGCTCACTGCATGAGACCCCCGCAGCTCACTGCATGAGAGCCCCGCAGCTCACTGCATGAGAGCCCCGCAGCTCATTGTATGAGGCCCCCGCACCTCACTGCATGAGACCCCACAGCTCACTTCATAAGAGGTCTGCACCTCACTGCATGAGAGCCCCGCAGCTCACTGCATGAGACCCCCGCAGCTCACTGCATGAGACCCCCGAAGCTCACTGCATGAGAGCCCCGCAACTCACTGCATGAGACCCCCGCAGCTCACTGCATGAGACCCCCGCAGCTCATTGCATGAGAGCCCCGCAGCTCACTGCATGAGAGCCCCGCAGCTCACTGCATGAGAGCCCCGCAGCTCACTGCATGAGACCCCCGCAGCTCACTGCATGAGACCCCCGCAGCTCATTGCATGAGACCCCCGCAGCTCACTGCATGAGACCCCCGCAGCTCACTGCATGAGACCCCCGCAGCTCACTGCATGAGACCCCGCAGCTCACTGCATGAGACCCCCGCAGCTCACTGCATGAGACCCCAGCAGCTCACTGCATGAGACCCCCGCAGCTCACTGCATGAGAGCCCCGCAGCTCACTGCATGAGAGCCCCGCAGCTCACTGCATGAGACCCCCGCAGCTCACTGCATGAGACCCCCGCAGCTCACTGCATGAGACCCCCGCAGCTCATTGAATGAGACCCCCGCAGCTCACTGCATGAGACCCCCGCAGCTCACTGCATGAGAGCCCCGCACCTCACTGCATGAGAGCCCCGCAGCTCATTGTATGAGGCCCCCGCACCTCACTGCATGAGACCCCACAGCTCACTGCATAAGAGCCCTGCACCTCACTGCATGAGAGCCCCGCAGCTCACTGCATGAGACCCCCGCAGCTCACTGCATGAGACCCCCGAAGCTCACTGCATGAGAGCCCCGCAACTCACTGCATGAGACCCCCGCAGCTCACTGCATGAGACCCCCGCAGCTCATTGCATGAGAGCCCCGCAGCTCACTGCATGAGAGCCCCGCACCTCACTGCATGAGAGCCCCGCAGCTCACTGCATGAGACCCCCGCAGCTCACTGCATGAGACCCCCGCAGCTCATTGCATGAGACCCCCGCAGCTCACTGCATGAGACCCCCGCAGCTCACTGCATGAGACCCCCGCAGCTCACTGCATGAGACCCCGCAGCTCACTGCATGAGACCCCCGCAGCTCACTGCATGAGACCCCCGCAGCTCACTGCATGAGACCCCCGCAGCTCACTGCATGAGACCCCCGCAGCTCACTGCATGAGAGCCCCCAGCAGCTCACTGCATGAGAGACCCCGCAGCTCACTGCATGAGACCCCCGCAGCTCACTGCATGAGACCCCCGCAGCTCACTGCATGAGACCCCCGCAGCTCACTGCATGAGACCCCCGCAGCTCACTGCATTAGACCCCCGCAGCTCACTGCATGAGAGAGCCCCCGCAGCTCACTGCATGAGAGCCCCGCAGCTCACTGCATGAGACCCCCGCAGCTCACTGCATGAGACCCCCGCAGCTCACTGCATGAGACCCCCGCAGCTCACTGCATGAGACCCCCGCAGCTCACTGCATGAGACCCCCGCAGCTCACTGCATGAGACCCCGCAGCTCACTGCATGAGACCCCCGCAGCTCACTGCATGAGACCCCCGCAGCTCACTGCATGAGACCCCCGCAGCTCACTGCATGAGACCCCGCAGCTCACTGCATGAGAGCCCCGCAGCTCACTGCATGAGACCCCCGCAGCTCACTGCATGAGACCCCCGCAGCTCACTGCATGAGACCCCCGCAGCTCACTGCATGAGACCCCCGCAGCTCACTGCATGAGACCCCCGCAGCTCACTGCATGAGAGCCCCGCAGCTCACTGCATGAGAGCCCCGCAGCTCATTGCATGAGACCCCCGCAGCTCACTGCATGAGACCCCACAGCTCACTGCATAAGAGCCCTGCACCTCACTGCATGAGAGCCCCGCAGCTCACTGCATGAGACCCCCGCAGCTCACTGCATGAGACCCCCGAAGCTCACTGCATGAGAGCCCCGCAGCTCACTGCATGAGACCCCCGCAGCTCACTGCATGAGACCCCCGAAGCTCACTGCATGAGAGCCCCGCAGCTCACTGCATGTGAGCCCCGCAGCTCACTGCATGAGAGCCCCGCAGCTCACTTCATGAGACCCCCGCAGCTCATTGTATGAGGCTCACTGCATGAGACCCCACAGCTCACTGCATAAGAGCCCTGCACCTCACTGCATGAGAGCCCCGCAGCTCACTGCATGAGACCCCCGCAGCTCACTGCATGAGACCCCCGCAGCTCACTGCATGAGAGCCCCCAGCTCACTGCATGAGAGCCCCGCAGCTCACTGCATGAGACCCCCGCAGCTCACTGCATGAGACCCCCGCAGCTCACTGCATGAGACCCCCGCAGCTCACTGAATGAGACCCCCGCAGCTCACTGCATGAGACCCCCGCAGCTCACTGCATGAGAGCCCCGCAGCTCACTGCATGAGAGCCCCGCAGCTCACTGCATGAGACCCCCGCAGCTCACTGCATGAGACCCCCGCAGCTCACTGCATGAGAGCCCAGCAGCTCACTGCATGAGACCCCCGCAGCTCACTGCATGAGACCCCCGCAGCTCACTGCATGAGACCCCCGCAGCTCACTGCATGAGACCCCCGCAGCTCACTGCATGAGACCCCCGCAGCTCACTGCATGAGACCCCCGCAGCTCACTGCATGAGACCCCCGCAGCTCACTGAATGAGAGCCCCCAACTCACTGCATGAGACCCCCGCAGCTCACTGCATGAGACCCCCGCAGCTCACTGCATGAGAGCCCCCGCACTGCTGAGAGCCCCGCAGCTCACTGCATGAGAGCCCCGCAGCTCCCCCGCAGCTGCATGAGACCCCCGCAGCTCACTGCATGAGACCCCACAGCAGCTCACTGCATGAGACCCCCAGCTCACTGCATGAGACCCCCGCAGCTCACTGCATGAGACCCCCGCAGCTCACTGCATGAGACCCCCGCAGCTCACTGCATGAGACCCCCGCAGCTCACTCACTGCATGAGACCCCCGCAGCTCACTGCATGAGACCCCCGCAGCTCACTGCATGAGACCCCCGCAGCTCACTGCATGAGAGCCCCGCAGCTCACATCATGAGAGCCCCGCAGCTCACTGCATGAGACCCCACAGCTCACCCCCTGCAGCTCCCCGCAGGTCACTGCATGAGACCCCCGCAGCTCACAGCATGAGACCCCCGCAGCTCACTGCATGAGACCCCCGCAGCTCACTGCATGAGACCCCCGCAGCTCACTGCATGAGACCCCCGCAGCTCACTGCATGAGAGCCCCGCAGCTCACTGCATGAGACCCCCGCAGCTCACTGCATGAGACCCCCGCAGCTCACTGCATGAGACCCCCGCAGCTCACTGCATGAGACCCCCGCAGCTCACTGCATGAGACCCCCGCAGCTCACTGCATGAGACCCCCGCAGCTCACTGCATGAGAGCCCCGCAGCTCACTGCATGAGACCCCCGCAGCTCACTGCATGAGACCCCCGCAGCTCACTGCATGAGACCCCCGCAGCTCACTGCATGAGACCCCCGCAGCTCACTGCATGAGACCCCCGCAGCTCACTGCATGAGACCCCCGCAGCTCACTGCATGAGACCCCCGCAGCTCACTGCATGAGACCCCCGCAGCTCACTGCATGAGACCCCCGCAGCTCACTGCATGAGACCCCCGCAGCTCACTGCATGAGACCCCCGCAGCTCACTGCATGAGACCCCCGCAGCTCACTGCATGAGACCCCCGCAGCTCACTGCATGAGACCCCCGCAGCTCACTGCATGAGACCCCCGCAGCTCACTGCATGAGATCCCCGCAGCTCACTGCATGAGACCCTACAGCTCACTGCATGAGATCCCCGCAGCTCACTGCATGAGACCCCCGCAGCTCACTGCATGAGACCCCCGCAGCTCACTGCATGAGACCCCCGCAGCTCACTGCATGAGACCCCCGCAGCTCACTGCATGAGACCCCCGCAGCTCACTGCATGAGACCCCCGCAGCTCACTGCATGAGACCCCCGCAGCTCACTGCATGAGACCCCCGCAGCTCACTGCATGAGACCCCCGCAGCTCACTGCATGAGACCCCCGCAGCTCACTGCATGAGACCCCCGCAGCTCACTGCATGAGACCCCCGCAGCTCACTGCATGAGACCCCCGCAGCTCACTGCATGAGACCCCCGCAGCTCACTGCATGAGACCCCCGCAGCTCACTGCATGAGACCCCCGCAGCTCACTGCATGAGACCCCCGCAGCTCACTGCATGAGATCCCCGCAGCAGCTCAGCTGCATGAGACCCCCGCAGCTCACTGCATGAGACCCCCGCAGCTCACTGCATGAGACCCCCGCAGCTCACTGCATGAGACCCCCGCAGCTCACTGCATGAGACCCCCGCAGCTCACTGCATGAGACCCCCGCAGCTCACTGCATGAGACCCCCGCAGCTCACTGCATGAGACCCCCGCAGCTCACTGCATGAGACCCCCGCAGCTCACTGCATGAGTCCCCGCAGCTCGCTGCATGAGACCCCCGCAGCTTACTGCATGAGACCTCCGCAGCTCACTGCATGAGACCCCCGCAGCTCACTGCATGAGACCCCCGCAGCTTACTGCATGAGACCCCCGCAGCTCACTGCATGAGACCCCCGCAGCTCACTGCATGAGACCCCCGCAGCTCACTGCATGAGAGACCCGCAGCTCGCTGCATGAGACCTCACTGCATGAGACCCCGCAGCTCACTGCATGAGATCCCCGCAGCTGACTGCATGAGACCACAGCAGCTTACTGCATGAGACCCCCGCAGCTCACTGCATGAGACCCCCGCAGCTCACTGCATGAGAGCCCCGCAACTCACTGCATGAGACCCCCGCAGCTCACTGCATGAGACCCCCGCAGCTCACTGCATGAGACCCCCGCAGCTCACTGCATGAGACCCCCGCAGCTCACTGCATGAGACCCCCGCAGCTCACTGCATGAGACCCCCGCAGCTCACTGCATGAGACCCCCGCAGCTCACTGCATGAGACCCCCGCAGCTCACTGCATGAGACCCCCGCAGCTCACTGCATGAGACCCCCGCAGCTCACTGCATGAGACCCCCGCAGCTCACTGCATGAGACCCCCGCAGCTCACTGCATGAGACCCCCGCAGCTCACTGCATGAGACCCCCGCAGCTCACTGCATGAGACCCCCGCAGCTCACTGCATGAGACCCCCGCAGCTCACTGCATGAGACCCCCGCAGCTCACTGCATGAGACCCCCGCAGCTCACTGCATCAGACCCCCGCAGCTCACTGCATGAGACCCCCAGCTCACTGCATGAGACTCACTGCATGAGACCCCCGCAGCTCACTGCATGAGACCCGCGCAGCTCACTGCATGAGATCCCCGCAGCTCACTGCATGAGACCCCCGCAGCTCACTGCATGAGACCCCCGCAACTCACTGCATGAGACCCCCACAACTCACTGCATGAGAGCCCCGCAGCTCACTGCATGAGAGCCCCGCAGCTCACTGCATGAGAGCCCCGCAGCTCACTGCATGAGATCCCCGCAGCTCACTGCATGAGAGCCCCGCAGCTCACTGCATGAGAGCCCCGCAGCTCACTGCATGAGACCCCCGCAGCTCACTGCATGAGACCCCCGCAGCTCACTGCATGAGACCCCCGCAGCTCACTGCATGAGACCCCCGCAGCTCACTGCATGAGACCCCCGCAGCTCACTGCATGAGAGCCCCGCAGCTCACTGCATGAGACCCCCGCAGCTCACTGCATGAGACCCCCGCAGCTCACTGCATGAGACCCCCGCAGCTCACTGCATGAGATCCCCGCAGCTCACTGCATGAGACCCCCGCAGCTCACTGCATGAGACCCCCGCAGCTCACTGCATGAGATCCCCGCAGCTCACTGCATGAGAGCCCCGCAGCTCACTGCATGAGAGCCCCGCAGCTCACTGCATGAGACCCCCGCAGCTCACTGCATGAGATCCCCGCAGCTCACTGCATGAGACCCCCGCAGCTCACTGCATGAGATCCCCGCAGCTCACTGCATGAGACCCCCGCAGCTCACTGCATGAGACCCCCGCAGCTCACTGCATGAGAGCCCCGCAGCTCACTGCATGAGATCCCCGCAGCTCACTGCATGAGACCCCCGCAGCTCACTGCATGAGACCCCCGCAGCTCACTGCATGAGACCCCCGCAGCTCACTGCATGAGACCCCCGCAGCTCACTGCATGAGACCCCCGCAGCTCACTGCATGAGACCCCCGCAGCTCACTGCATGAGACCCCCGCAGCTCACTGCATGAGACCCCCGCAGCTCACTGCATGAGATCCCCGCAGCTCACTGCATGAGACCCCCGCAGCTCACTGCATGAGACCCCCGCAGCTCACTGCATGAGACCCCCGCAGCTCACTGCATGAGACCCCCGCAGCTCACTGCATGAGACCCCCGCAGCTCACTGCATGAGACCCCCGCAGCTCACTGCATGAGACCCCCGCAGCTCACTGCATGAGACCCCCGCAGCTCACTGCATGAGACCCCCGCAGCTCACTGCATGAGACCCCCGCAGCTCACTGCATGAGACCCCCGCAGCTCACTGCATGAGACCCCCGCAGCTCACTGCATGAGACCCCCGCAGCTCACTGCATTAGACCCCCAGCTCACTGCAGCTCACTGCTTGAGACGCCCGCAGCTCACTTCATGAGACCCCCGCAGCTCACTGCTTGAGACCCCCGCAGCTCACTGCATGAGACCCCCGCAGCTCACTGCATGAGACCCCCGCAGCTCACTGCATGAGACCCCCGCAGCTCACTGCATGAGACCCCCGCAGCTCACTGCATGAGACCCCCGCAGCTCACTGCATGAGACCCCCGCAGCTCACTGCATGAGACCCCCGCAGCTCACTGCATGAGACCTCCGCAGCTCACTGCATGAGACCCCCGCAGCTCACTGCATGAGACCCCCGCAGCTCACTGCATGAGACCCCCGCAGCTCACTGCATGAGACCCCCGCAGCTCACTGCATGAGACCCCCGCAGCTCACTGCATGAGACCCCCGCAGCTCACTGCATGAGACCCCCGCAGCTCACTGCATGAGACCCCCGCAGCTCACTGCATGAGACCCCCGCAGCTCACTGCATGAGACCCCCGCAGCTCACTGCATGAGACCCCCGCAGCTCACTGCATGAGACCCCCGCAGCTCACTGCATGAGACCCCCGCAGCAGCTCACTGCATGAGACCCCCGCAGCTCACTGCATGCATGAGACCCCCAGCTCACTGCATGAGACCCCCGCAGCTCACTGCATGAGACAGCTGCATGAGACAGCTGCATGAGACCCCCGCAGCTCACTGCATGAGACCCCCGCAGCTCATTGAATGATACCCCCGCAGCTCACTGCATGAGACCCCCGCAGCTCACTGCATGAGAGCCCAGCAGCTCACTGCATGAGAGCCCCGCAGCTCATTGTATGAGGCCCCCGCAGCTCACTGCATGAGACCCCACAGCTCACTGCATAAGAGCCCTGCACCTCACTGCATGAGAGCCCCGCAGCTCACTGCATGAGACCCCCGCAGCTCACTGCATGAGACCCCCGCAGCTCACTGCATGAGACCCCCGCAGCTCACTGCATGAGACCCCCGCAGCTCACTGCATGAGACCCCCGCAGCTCACTGCATGAGACCCCCGCAGCTCACTGCATGAGACCCCCGCAGCTCACTGCATGAGACCCCCGCAGCTCACTGCATGAGACCCCCGCAGCTCACTGCATGAGACCCCCGCAGCTCACTGCATGAGACCCCCGCAGCTCACTGCATGAGACCCCCGCAGCTCACTGCATGAGACCCCCGCAGCTCACTGCATGAGACCCCCGCAGCTCACTGCATGAGACCCCCGCAGCTCACTGCATGAGACCCCCGCAGCTCACTGCATGAGACCCCCGCAGCTCACTGCATGAGACCCCCGCAGCTCACTGCATGAGACCCCCGCAGGTCACTGCATGAGACCCCCGCAGCTCACTGCATGAGACCCCCGCAGCTCACTGCATGAGACCCCCGCAGCTCACTGCATGAGACCCCCGCAGCTCACTGCATGAGACCCCCGCAGCTCATTGCATGAGACCCCCGCAGCTCACTGCATGAGACCCCCGCAGCTCACTGCATGAGACCCCCGCAGCTCACTGCATGAGACCCCCGCAGCTCACTGCATGAGACCCCCGCAGCTCACTGCATGAGACCCCCGCAGCTCACTGCATGGCGTGCAACACTGAAACTAAAACCTACCATGTGTCAGGTGATTGTGTGCTTGTTGGGTGGTTTGTGTACTTAGGAACAATGGCAAGATGATATGCTTATAGAGGTGGCAGGCAGAGATATCGGAGGTGGAAGGCAGCGATGTCAGAGGTGGCACGCAGCGATGTCAGAGGTGGCAGGCAGAGATATCAGAGGTGGCAGGCAGCGATGTCAGAGGTGGCAGGCAGAGATATCAGAGGTGGCTGAGATGTCATTCAGACAGCCACCAACCGTCTGAGATATATCTTAGGTGACTCAACGGATTACGTTCCTGTGGTTAGGTAAGACTGGGTAAGAGTCGTCAGGAAACAGGAGAAATGCCTCCTGACGCTGACCATATGATGATCCGCCGCTGGAGGTTTTGGTCATACGCCCGAAGCCTTCCACTGACTTCCCATACACCCCTTTAAAAATGTATGACAGCAGCATCCACTGAGGACATGACATATCTTCAGGCTGAAACTTAAAGACTGTGTCTATTACATCTCTCACTCTGCTATGGAAATTCTGAAAAAATACAGGTTGGAACCTTAGTAAATGACCCAATACAGCTGAAGGTTAATATCAGGGACTTAAATTAGGTTAGATAAGGTTCGTCTGGAAACGGGACAATTGTTTCCTGACGCGGGTCTTAGTTATATGATGACCCGCCGTTGAAGCGTTTGGTTATCTGACCGAGGCCTTCCGCTGGCTTACGAGCAATTATGTCAAGCGATTCAAGGATCATAACAGTGTTATTGCCACACCTGCAGGTAAAATGATAGGCTGGATAACTATAACTTTCAAAACAAGAGACGCCAAAGGAATGATGGTCTTCTTTACGTTAAGACAGGCAAAACTGCAAGCCTTCAGAATGTTCGCATAAATTCAGTCAAGCATTTTAATTATTGGAACACCTAAAGTTCCTCGAACCACACTCCTTGAAACGTAGGCAAAAGATATATCATAATTTACGTCTGGAAAATTCTGGAGAGCTTGTATGCCCAGCTGGGTTCACATTTCGCGCCATGCTGGTGCTGCCTACCCAATCTCAGCCCGCACCACGCTTACCCAGTTTCATTCTGGCAGCCGAGCTCACTCAGTCAACAAGGTCTACTCCGTCACTCTCTCCCGGGCATGGCCCTCTGGACCTGAGTAACTTAAACACACTCCTTTTGTACCAAGAACCCAATAAAACTACATGTTGCCCCTGAAGGTTTATCATTCATCCCAGCTTGCACATACACACCAAATCGATTGCGATAAGCTTGATCTCAAACATATACACTAAAATCACTTCATATGAAAGCAAAAGATTAGGTAGACAGTGCAAAACATCCCCAGTGAAAAGCAGAAGTGTGCCATGAGCACACTAAGAGTAAATGTAACTGAACCAACACCCTTCTTGGGGACCACTAACTTGATCCTTGTTGGGGACCACTAACTTGATCCTTGTTGGGGATCACTAACTCGATCCTTGTTGGGGACCACTAACTTGATCCTTGTTGGGGACCACTAACTTGATCCTTGCTGGGGACCACCTCCACAACAGTAGTATTGCCGTGGTTGATGTCATCAGCAGACGTCACATCCCTGGAGAGAACACCTGCTTCCAGGACCAACACATTCCAGCCATAAAAATACAACCTGGCGCTCTAGGGACAGTGCCTGGCTAGAAGGGGCGGTACCATGGTAGGAGGGACGCTGCCAGGGTAGGAGGGACGCTGCCAGGGTAGGAGAGCAGGGTCAGGGGAAGGGAAGATGCCATGGGTGACTCCCTTTAAGGTTCTATCCTGCAGCTACATATTTTCTTATGAAAAAATCCATAACAATGCAATACAATACTGGATTAAAAAAAAATCTAGTGGACGCTAAACAAGTCCGCTTATATTTTGTAATTAACTAGCTGACACCAGCTAGTTAATTACACTGTTAATATGAACTACACAGCTGATTAATATTACCACATATTATAGATGGTCGTCTGAGTAATTTCTTCATTCTCAACTGATTCCGTGCATAACCTGTATGTAACCCCAACACAACCTCTCTCTCTCTCTCTCTCTCTCTCTCTCTCTCTCTCTCTCTCTCTCTCTCTCTCTCTTACACACACACACACACACACACACACACACACGCACAATGAAGGACGGTGCCGAGGGTCTCCCAAGGTGGTACTCCGTGCCCAGACTCCCTCAGCATAATTACGTGGCGTGATATGCAGTGATAATTAGCATGGAGTAAATGGTGCTGGCTGGAGGGCGCTGGGCGCGTAGCCACGCACACTACACTATACACACACACACACACACACACACACACACACACACACACACACACACACACACACACACACACACACACACACACACACACACACCGAATAGATAAAACTTGCGATTTTGGCTTAAATAGCAACGCTCTTCTTGCCGAATAATTAAGCGAAAATTTGTATATGCAATAATTTCCCGAAAATCATTTCGGAACCTAACGAAAAAATATATTTCACTGTGTTTGTTTATTATTAAATTATTGTAAACTTATCTAAAATATATTTAGTTGGATTAGGCTAAATTAAATTGCGCTTGTTATAATAAGGTTAGGTAAGTTTTCTAAGTTTCTTTTGGTACAAAATTATTAATTTTTACATTAGAATAACTGAAAAAATATATATCTTTAAATATATAAGAGAAAATTTTAGAAAGGACTTAATTTTAAATGAGTTCTTGCTAATTGACCAGTTTTACCTATTCGGCATGACATATATATTTCGACAATTGCCAGACGGACGCTGTAGTTTCTAAACGATAATTCGCGCTTGTCTTAATGAATGGCAGTGTCTACAGAACTCTTGGCAATAGAGGTGTCAAGTTGTCATTCTCTTGGTGGTCAGTTGTCAGGAGTTACCACAGTGGCTGTTACACTCTTCGCTGCCAGAGAATATGTATATATATATATATATATATATATATATATATATATATATATATATATATATATATATATATATATATATATATATATATATATATATATATTATATGTCGTGCCGAATATGTAAAACTGGTCAATTAGCAAGAATTCATTTAAAATTAAGTCCTTTCTAAAATTTTCTCTTATACGTTTAAAGATATATTTTTTCATTAATGTTAATGTAAAAAATTTTAATTTTGATACAAAAGAATCTTAGAAAACTTACCTAACCTTATTATAACAAGAGCAATTTATTTTAGCCTTAACCTACTAAATATATTTTAAATACTTTTACAGTAATTTAATACTAAACAAACACAGTGAAATATATTTTTTTCGTTAGGTTCAAAATGATTTTTGCGAAATTACTGCATATAAAAATTTTCTCTTGTCCTATATGGCAAGATGAGCGTTGCTATTTAAGCCAAGATCGCAAGTTCTGCCTATTCGGCACGACATATATATATATATATATATATATATATATATATATATATATATATATATATATATATATACAATGACACTCTCCCCGGACACCGGGGAGAGTATCACTGACGTCTTTGTCAACATTGTCACCAGGTATGATCACTATCTTGCTATGTAATACAGACAAAATGAATAAGACACATGTCCAACTCTCTGGTATCTTTATTTCCGAGAATAGTGTTGCACATGTGTTGATGGTGTTGTTGTAACCGTAATAGTGGTGTTAATGCCCGCTTGATGACACAAGTCTTTTGTTTATATCAGCGTTCAGGGTATGAGGTTCTGAATTTAATTTAAAAAAAAAAAAACTGTCTAGCGGAAACATGAGTTTGCAAAACGAATCTCTGAGAGTAATGGAGGTCTCTGAACATGTTTCAGTTTAAATCAGTTACGGAAGCTGGGTGGATAGCACGGGGGCCTAAATGAAAGAGAACTGTAACACATTACGCAAATAGCCGATAGGAGAGAGAAGCTTACGACGACGTTTCGATCCGACTTGGACCATTTACAGTGTGACTTGTAAATGGTCGTGAGCTTCTCTCTCACTCTCCTATGTGTGGGTTACTTGTGTACTGTTCCAGTCACGGTATTGTGCCTTTTTGTTCTTTCTGTAACACATTGTTTAAGGAAGGAGCAGCAAGGGAAGCTGAAGATGCAGGATGAGAGGGCCGCCAGGACATTCTCAATCCCAGAGTAACAACTTCAACAACAACACGAGAACCTGGTGGAGACAAACATAATACACACATCCAATGAGTTTCAATGCACTCTGAAGGCCAAGAATTAGTAGAGGAAGCTTGTAGCTAAAAGGCGGTACCAGGAGCTATGGTTCAGCCTCTGCCAACATAACTACGTGAATACAACTTGATCATTACAACTAGGTGAGGGGTATTAGGTAAGCGGAACTAGGTAAGCACACAATCACAAAGCAACCAGGTGCAGTGACTCGATCTCTGAGCGAGGTCACTGGTGGTGTATTGATTTCTGATAGAGGCTGGCACCTCTTAGAGCGCTGCCAGAGCTTTCACACGCATGTAAATTTTAGAGAACTTTTGTCCCGGAGATCACGTCCGTCTCTTGTGTTTAATCTGCGTCCTCAACACACTCTATCACCCCATACCTTTGACCAGTCTCCAGTGTTCCACTCACCGCCCCTTCTTGCTGGTGAAGGGCTCCCGATGCAAGGGACTGCAGCGACTCTACCCCGATTACCTTCCATCCATCTCAGCAAACCAGGTTCTGTATCACCCTTGTAAATATAATCAATTTTTCTACTGTTAAGGCCTTGACTTAGGCCAGACGTCAATGTTGACTGGGAGACAGCAGAACTGCCCATTTAAATGCGGTCAAGAACCTAAAGTATGGGCAACGTTTGAAGTTACTCGAGCTATACTCCTTGGAACGTAGGCGACAAAGATACATCATAATTTACATCTGGAAAATTCTGGAGGGATATCAGTACTGCTTCGAAATCGGCACATTGAGACCACCCGAGGAGAAGGAGGAGGAGGAGAGGAGGAAGGAGAAGAAGAAGAAGAAGAAGAAGAAGAAGAAGAAGAAGAAGAAGAAGAAGAAGAAGAAGAAGAAGAAGAAGAAGAAGAAGAAGAAGAAGAAGAAGAAGATGATGATGATGATGATGATGATGACAACAACCAATGAAAAGATGAGAAGGACTAGGAGAAAAAGGAGGAAAAAGAGGAAGAGGAGGAGGAAGAGGAGGAGGAAGAGGAGGACGAAGATGAGGACGAAGAGGAGAGAGAGAGATAGAGAAGATGAAGGATATGAGCCAGTGAAGCAGACAGCGTGAACTATACGCCGTCTCTCAGACTGGCTACTTTAAACATGGTACCACAGTGTCTTCCTTCCTCTCCGCCATAACAAACCTGGAAGCCAATACTTGTCAGACTCTTTCATGCACAAAATTAATTTCATAGCCTCATTTATTATTATTATTATTATTATTATTATTATTATTATTATTATTATTATTACATACTTGATCCTCCGTTTAAGGTGGAGACGGTGAGGAGCTAAGCTCTGAAAAAAGCACATTTGGTACAAGGCACTGAGAGACTCGCATTCCTTCCTCCCCTACCTGCCCCTTTCACTGGCTCCAGCCATTCCCCTTTCCCCTTGGCTTTCTTTCCCCTTGAACCCCATCTCCCTTCTCTCTCTCTCTCTCTCTCTCTCTCTCTCTCTCTCTCTCTCTCTCTCTCTCTCTTTCGCCTCCTCGATGGAATTCAGAAGAAAGTTAAAATTGGTGAGACCTGAGGCATTATGGGCTCCTGGTTTAGGGAAGTTCCTGACTCAGTACACGGAAGTAAGTCTTCCAGAATATTGATAACTGAATCTTAAGATCTGTGAGTGAAGACGTAAACATCTCCTGTAAGACTTCTTGAGAGAAACACAAAGAGAGAGAGAGAGAGAGAGAGAGAGAGAGAGAGAGAGAGAGAGAGAGAGAGAGAGAGAGAGAGAGAGAGAGAGAGAGAGAGAGAGAGAGAGAGAGAGAGAGAGAATGATAATACCCTCAACACTGACCTGCCTCCAGTGCCAGAAACCAAACCAAAAAAGTTAAAGAAGTGTAATGAAGTTGGACAGAGAGGTGAAGGGGAAATGTATTTCCTGAGGGGTAGAAATGTCTGGAGAAGTGAGTCATCCCTTCCCCTGTCCCCCCTACACTAGGTAAGAACGAGAGGTACACCCTCCAGGGCTTCACCAGTAACACACCTGTGACTGATCCCAAGAGTCCTCCTACCTACCCTCTCTGCCTTCAGTGACTCACGCTTCAACAGTCATCAACTCTTTATCACCAGCAATAAACTGTTTTATCAACAGTAACAAAATTAGAGGAAAGAAAACAACGAATGGAACAAGAGAACACAATCATGAACACCAAACCTTGTGTGAACAATCTAACAGTGATATAACACTCAATTAATCCATAAAAGTGATCAGGACAACAAGGAGACTGTTAGTGTTGTCCCTGTCAGATGGACCTACGTAAACACAAAGCTCCTAAAGACACTTTCTATGAGTGTGTGCAGGCACGAGGTTGAGACTCCAGAGCCAGCAGGACTCAGAAACTGGTGGGCCAAGAAACTGTAAATGAATCACCGTGAGAGACTACTGTGGGCAGCGTGACCCAGGTAAGACAACCAGGAGGAAGAGACAGATCTGGTAACACTGGGGATGAAGGTCTCCGCTTGCCCAGTGTTTATATGAAGATACAAACACACACAACAGAAGGAAAATGCTTTTACTAGGTAAACGTTTCGCTCTGTGTATGGCTTTAAGTCAAGAAAGACCTGTAACTTGTTAAACTGTCTTCACACTTCTAGTCAGTGGGCACTGTTATGATTGTGTCTGTGATGGTGGCTAGAAGCAAAGTGGGTCTATGTGGTTACTCTCTCACTTCCTCTTAATGAAAGGTCCCACAGTTCCTTGCAACAGAACCCGTCCATCATCATTATTCTCTTTTATCTTTACAGATTTTCTGTTACATCTGCTGGGTTGAGAGCTGGGTGCGACAGGTCTCTGACTTGTTCCGCCCAGCAGTAACTCCTGGCTGGTTGAGAGCAGGACAGGACAGGCCTCTGACTGGTCCTGCAGTAACTCTTGGCTAAGCCGGGCTGTCATGGTAGTGTGCGTCTCGGAAGTCTTGTTGCTATGTCGCGGGGCTGACTACCTGTCTGTGTTGTGTGCTGACTACCTGTCTGTGTTGTGTGCTGACTACCTGTCTGTGTTGTGTACTGACTACCTGTCTGTGTTGTGTACTGACTACCTGTCTGTGTTGTGTACTGACTACCTGTCTGTGTTGTGTACTGACTACCTGTCTGTGTTGTGTACTGACTACCTGTCTGTGTTGTGTACTGACTATCTGTCTGTGTTGTGTACTGACTACCTGTCTGTGTTGTGTACTGACTACCTGTCTGTGTTGTGTACTGACTACCTGTCTGTGTTGTGTCCTGACTACCTGTCTGTGTTGTGTACTGACTACCTGTCTGTGTTGTGTACTGACTACCTGTCTGTGTTGTGTCCTGACTACCTGTCTGTGTTGTGTACTGACTACCTGTCTGTGTTGTGTACTGACTACCTGTCTGTGTTGTGTGCTGACTACCTGTCTGTTGTGTACTGACTACCTGTCTGTGTTGTGTGCTGACTACCTGTCTGTGTTGTGTACTGACTACCTGTCTGTGTTGTGTACTGACTACCTGTCTGTGTTGTGTACTGACTAACTGTCTGTGTTGTGTACTGACTACCTGTCTGTGTTGTGTACTGACTACCTGTCTGTGTTGTGTACTGACTACCTGTCTGTGTTGTGTACTGACTACCTGTCTGTGTTGTGTACTGACTACCTGTCTGTGTTGTGTACTGACTACCTGTCTGTGTTGTGTACTGACTACCTGTCTGTGTTGTGTACTGACTACCTGTCTGTGTTGTGTGCTGACTACCTGTCTGTGTTGTGTGCTGACTACCTGTCTGTGTTGTGTGCTGACTACCTGTCTGTGTTGTGTGCTGACTACCTGTCTGTGTTGTGTCCTGACTACCTGTCTGTGTTGTGTACTGACTACCTGTCTGTGTTGTGTACTGACTACCTGTCTGTGTTGTGTACTGACTACCTGTCTGTGTTGTGTACTGACTACCTGTCTGTGTTGTGTACTGACTACCTGTCTGTGTTGTGTACTGACTACCTGTCTGTGTTGTGTGCTGACTACCTGTCTGTTGTGTACTGACTACCTGTCTGTGTTGTGTGCTGACTACCTGTCTGTGTTGTGTACTGACTACCTGTCTGTGTTGTGTACTGACTACCTGTCTGTGTTGTGTACTGACTACCTGTCTGTGTTGTGTACTGACTACCTGTCTGTGTTGTGTACTGACTACCTGTCTGTGTTGTGTACTGACTACCTGTCTGTGTTGTGTACTGACTACCTGTCTGTGTTGTGTGCTGACTACCTGTCTGTTGTGTACTGACTACCTGTCTGTGTTGTGTGCTGACTACCTGTCTGTGTTGTGTACTGACTACCTGTCTGTGTTGTGTACTGACTACCTGTCTGTGTTGTGTACTGACTAACTGTCTGTGTTGTGTACTGACTACCTGTCTGTGTTGTGTACTGACTAACTGTCTGTGTTGTGTACTGACTACCTGTCTATTGTGTACTGACTACCTGTCTGTGTTGTGTACTGACTACCTGTCTGTGTTGTGTACTGACTACATGTCTGTGTTGTGTACTGACTACCTGCCTGGGTTGTGTACTGACTACCTGTCTGTTGTGTACTGACTACCTGTCTGTGTTGTGTACTGACTACCTGTCTGTGTTGTGTACTGACTACCTGTCTGTTGTGTACTGACTACCTGTCTGTACTGTGTACTGACTACCTGTATGTTGTGTACTGACTACCTGTCTGTGTTGTGTACTGACTACCTGTCTGTTGTGTACGGACTACCTGTCTGTTGTGTACTGACTACCTGTCTGTTGTGTACTGACTACCTGTCTGTGTTGTGTACTGACTACCTGTCTGTGTTGTGTACTGACTACCTGTCTGCGTTGTGTACTGACTACCTGTCTGTTGTGTACTGACTACCTGTCTGTGTTGTGTACTGACTACCTGTCAGTGTTGTGCACTGACTACCTGTCTGTTGTGTACTGACTACCTGTCTGTGTTGTGTACTGACTACCTGTCTGTGTTGTGTACTGACTACCTGTCTGTGTTGTGTACTGACTATCTGTCTGTTGTGTACTGACTACCTGTCTGTGTTGTGTACTGACTACCTGTCTGTGTTGTGTACTGACTACCTGTCTGTTGTGTACTGACTACCTGTCTGTGTTGTGTACTGACTACCTGTCTGTGTTGTGTACTGACTACCTGTCTGTGTTGTGTACTGACTACCTGTCTGTGTTGTGTACTGACTACCTGTCTGTTGTGTACTGACTACCTGTCTGTGTTGTGTACTGACTACCTGTCTGTGTTGTGTACTTACTACCTGTCTGTTGTGTACTGACTACCTGTCTGTGTTGTGTACTGACTACCTGTCTGTGTTGTGTACTTACTACCTGTCTGTTGTGTACTGACTACCTGTCTGTGTTGTGTACTTACTACCTGTCTGTTGTGTACTGACTACCTGTCTGTGTTGTGTACTGACTACCTGTCTGTGTTGTGTACTTACTACCTGTCTGTTGTGTACTGACTACCTGTCTGTGTTGTGTACTGACTACCTGTCTGTTGTGTACTGACTACCTGTCTGTGTTGTGTGCTGACTACCTGTCTGTTGTGTACTGACTACACCTGCCTGTGTTGTGTACTGGCTACACCTGCCTGTGTTGTGTACTGGCTACACCTGCCTGTGTTGTGTACTGGCTACACCTATCTGTGTTGTGTACTGGCTACACCTGCCTGTGTTGTGTACTGGCTACACCTGTGTTGTGTACTGGCTACACCTATCTGTGTTGTGTACTGGCTACACCTGCCTGTGTTGTGTACTGGCTACACCTGTGTTGTGTACTGGCTACACCTGCCTGTGTGAACACCTGTGGGTATGCAGTTATCCTGGTGTGTACTCGTGCAAGAAGTACTACTACAAGAAACACCAGAAGGCTCCCCTTCACTTGTCATCATTACGTTGCTTCTCGTTATTCACTGAGTGACTATAATAGTAAACTATTTTAGATGTTCGGTGTTTTCCACCTATGTAATTCCCTTTGTATATTATTGTATTGTTGGTAACGAAGGTGCTCCTCTTGTCATCTCGCACACTGTTTACCTCGACACTGTAACATCCTGTGTAAGGACCTTCAACTATCTCTTCCCCATAATCCCTTTTTTCCCCTTTGTACCTTCCTCCGCTCATCCCTCCCAATCCCTCCCTTCCGTCTTACCTTACAAATGCGCTATCCCACACAAAGCCTGTCTAATTATTGCCGCCTCAGCGGCTAGCTAATTGTGCGCCCGCAGTTGGCCGTGTCAGCGACAGACCCAGAGGGATTACAGGGATCAACACCGGGTCTTTATCAGTCCCCAGTTCCTTGATTGTTATATCTTTGGGTATTACACAATTGAGTCATTCCACGGACGAGTTCATCTATCTGGTCGACGGAAAATGTGGATATAATATTAAAATTTAAATATTATAGCCTTGATTTAAATTTTCTGTAAGATTTTTTTGGACCAATCACTAAAATAATAAATTTCTGGAATAACTAATACGTAGCGTTTTAGTGTGTGGTACTGTCTGTCTCCACATTTCATGCAAATAAGAACATAAGAAAGAAGGAACACTGCAACAGGAGTACTGGCCCATGCCAGGCAAGTCCAAGTCTTCTACCGGCTTATGCCACTGACCCAACCTAGTCAGGTCCAGGTCAAATCCACTTAAGGAAGGAGCACGGCATCAAACTAATTGTACAAGCTAGTCAGGTCCAACTCACACCCACTCATTTATTTATCTAATCTATTTTAAAACTGCACAACATTTTAGCTTCTATGGCGGTACTCGGGAGTTTGTTCCACTCATTCACACCCCTCAAGGGGTGAGGGGCTCTTGATCTAGGGAATTGTATCTGTGCTCCAGTTCCCTAAATTAAGCCTGAATCCCTTCCACATCTCCCCCCCCCCACAGACGCTGTATAATCCTATGGATTTAGTGCTCCCCCATGATTATAATAATAATAATAATAATCCACTCATCCACAACTCTATTACCAAACCAGAACTTTCCTATATCCTTCCTGAATCTCAATTTTTCCAACTTGAAACCATTGCTGCGAGTCCTGTCTTGGCTAGATATTTTTAGCACGCTATTTACATCCTCTTTATTTATTTATTTATGTATTTATACACCTCAATCATATCCCCCTAATTCTACGCCTTTCTAGAGAGTGCAGATTCAGTACCTTCAGTTACTTGTAGTCAATGAGGAAATGGTATGGTGATACCGACAAGATGTGGAAAAAGACACTTATGTACAGTTCAGGACATTTATTAAAGGAAACGTTTCGCCACGAGTGGCTTCTTCAGTCCTAATACAGAGAAAACTAAGAAAACACACATATATATAGTGGTGGGAGTCAGGTGAGGTGAAGCGTGGGTAGAGGTGGTAGTAGTAGTAGTAGTAGTAGTAGTAATGGAACTAAGGAGGTGAGGTTAGAGAGGGACCTGCTGGCATCAAGTAACACCATCCTGGGAACTGGTGTTACTTGATGCCAGCAGGTCCCTCTCTAACCTCACCTCCTTAGTTCCATTACTACTACTACTACTACTACTACTACCACCTCTACCCACGCTTCACCTCACCTGACTCCCACCACTATATATATGTGTGTTTTCTTAGTTTTCTCTGTATTAGGACTGAAGAAGCCACTCGTGGCGAAACGTTTCCTTTAATAAATGTCCTGAACTGTACATAAGTGTCTTTTTCCACACTTGTAGTCAAGCAGGGAAAACATCAAAGCTTATTTCTTGAAAAGTATTGAAGATGGGTTGGGCAAATATTTTTGTCAGTGGGTTTGGGTCTGAGAAAGACCTGCCTAGTATGGGCCAGTAGGCCTGCTATAGTGCTCCTCCTTTCTTATGCTAGTATCTCAGTCTGCTGGGCTAAGCCGGAGGGTAAGATGGACCTGCTTCGCATGGATCAGTAGGCCTGCTGCAGTGTTCCTTCTTTCTTATGTTCTTATATCAGAAAATATTCTTTATCCATTTAATATTTAATAAATTTAGTGGCGAAGTGCTGTTCCTTCAGTCTTATTCAACTGTACTGCCAAACAGATTTTTCTCTGACTCACGAAATCGTAATACCACGATTGTAAACAAACCAATGAACGGGTGGGAATTGAACCATGGCAGGTGAGTTTCAGGACTCACTTGCCATGGGTTTGAGTCTCACTCGTTACCTCGCAGTGCTCTGTTATTTCCCTCAAATGTTACAGTATTCAACATGGCTAATTACGACAAAGGATTAAAAGTGCACTGGTGTGCACCAGCCTAGTACTGTATTGTGCACAAGGTTGAATGCCTCCCTCTCTCTCTCAGTGATGGTTCCAAAAATCATCGCTCCTGCAGTCCACATACTGTTTACGGGAAGCACAACCTCAGGTTGTTAGGTAAGACACATATGCAACAGTTAGGTATCTTTATTTCGAAACGTTTCGCCTACACAGTAGGCTTCTTCAGTCGAGTACAGAAAAGTTGTTAGGTAAGACACATATGCAACAGTTAGGTATCTTTATTTCGAAACGTGTCGCCTACACAGTAGGCTTCTTCAGTCGAGTACAGAAAAGTTGATAGAAGCAGAAGATACTTGAAGACGATGTAATCAGTCCATCACCCTTAAAGTTTTGAGGTGGTCAGTCCCTCAGTCCCTCAGTGTAGGCGAAACGTTTCGAAATAAAGATACCTAACTGTTGCATATGTGTCTTACCTAACAACCTGTCGGTATTTTATACCATTTTAAAGCACAACCTCAGGTATTTTATAGCTACACCTACTTGTGTATACATCTTATTAGATGTAGAAGTACTGGTGAATACAACTACTTGGCCACTCAATGGTCTGATGTAAAGGTGGAGTTTACATCAACCTCAGCACGTACAAGTCTTCAAGTCTCTTCTGCTTCTATCAACTTTTCTGCACTCGACTGAAGAAGCCTACTGTGTAGGCGAAACGTTTCGAAATAAAGATACCTAATTGTTGCATATGTGTCTTACCTAAACAAGTCTGAGTATACAGGCCTGAAAAAGTATAACTGGCCCACTCTACTTACCTACTTATAATGAAACATAAAAATCTACTTAACACTTGCCACTGGACGGAGAGAAACCCAAAGATAGACTGACTGACACACAACGTAAACGAAAACTGTATTCCAATCTCCGCGTGACACTTCTTCAGTACTACTGGAGATCCCGGTCGGGAATTGAAATACAATGGTAGGCCTATTGATTATGTGTTCTGTGAACATCTAGGTATTACTGTTCCGTGTGAATAAAATCAACCAACAACTTAATGATTCATTTGAAGCTCTCATAACTGTCGTAGGTTATAATCTCATTTATGGTGCAAATGTTAGAATTATAAACATAATGTACTTTACGTACATAGATTACCATGAAAAACAAGAGAAAACACAATCTGAATTCCTGAGAATTTTTCTGGGTTGTCCTATAACTATCAAAATACTCAATGTGAGGAAAGAATTAGGTATATCAAGTGTTGCTGATAGAATACGTGAAATGAATATGTCATTTTGGAACTGCAGCAGCAGCCAAGGGTAGCCCAGCTGCTGCTGCCGCCGCCTGGTGATCGAAACAATGTTGTTTCTCAAGAATTACTAGAACATATAATTCATGGAATAAGTGTATCAAGATGGAGTCAAAGAACAGCAACCTACATAACAATGTCCGGACTACAAGAATTGTATCATGTTAGCAAACAATGGCGTTTACCGCCACCCTGATGGGAAATCTTCCCAAGAAACTAAAGTCGTCTATGTGCCACAGAACAGTGATTTAAGACAGTAATCAGAGTTGAAGATTGTGCACCTCAACTCTGATTACTGTCTTAAATCATTGCTCTGTGGCACACAGACGACTTTAGTACAGAGACTAACATCACACAGACCACACTGATGACTCTCTTAACTCTGACAGTATGAGGCTGGTTATTGTAAACCAGACTGATGGTACTATAATACACAGGTGTACTAGAATTAATAACTGTGATTCCACCTTACAAACCGAGCTGTTTACTATACTTGTTACTCTTAAGCTTGTGGAAACTACGTGCGGCCAGCAGTAACAGCCTGGTTGATCAGACCCTGATCCACCGCGAGGCCTGGTCTTGGACCAGGCCTCGGCGGCGTTGTCCCCTGAAACACCCTCCAGGTATTACTTCCTCTAAATGGCCTGAGACCTGAATGCAGCACGCTTGTCTATGACGATAGGCACAGACATAAATTATTAAGAAAGCTTTAGTGGATTCCCTCTCACATAGGCCTCTAGGTACATGACATAGATGACGAACTTGCTCAATAAGCTTAAATAAAAAGAATGTTGAGAATAATTGTGTGTTTTCCAGCAAAAGTTTCCGAAATATTGACAAAATGGCACTAGCAAACGAGCTAAAAGTAGACAGACACAGACAGAAACTAGCAGATCCATTATCTATCATAATGCAATATGTCAAGTTAAACATATCTATGGAGAAAGTAACAAGGTCGATAGACTGAAAGATGTTGTTACTGCTAGACTAAGGCCGGGCTATAAGTATCTCTGGCAGTATGGTTTGTATGCAGATATCAATGACACGCAACGCCAAGTCTGGAGAGAGACAGAGCCATACACTGGAACGTTCAAACATCCAATCTTGTCACACACACCTCCACAACAACCTTACACGATATGACAAAACACTTCACTGTTAATGATAAGATAACTGAAATTTTCAGACTGTAACCACATTTTGCATCGACCAGATGAACGAACTGTTTTTTTTTATAGAAGGTTGCAAACCAATTACGACCAATGTTTAGTAGTGTTAATAAGATATCAATTTTATTGAGACTGTATTCCGTACTTTATTGTGTTCATCAACTATACGAAGTAATTTTAAAATATAAAATAACTAATATTTCTTTCTAATGATATAACAATGCTCAGCGATGTCTGACAAAGACTCATTGTGACCTCTGTAATCCTGTGTTTTTTTTTGCGCTACCACTCACAGGATCAGCTGTGTGTGCGCAGTGAACTACCCGGTTAGACGTCACAACTGTAACTCAACAGTTCCTCTTTGCACTGTACTTTTGTTTCCGTGTGGGTTCTCCAGTCACCTACTCTTACTTGCCTGTGCTGAGCTCCAGCTCCTGGGTTACCCATGTGTAGAGTTGGCACAATGTATTTATAAATAACAAAAGAGGCATAATACCGTGACTGGAACAATACACAAATAACCGGCACATAGGAGAGAGGAGCTTACGACGACGTTTCGGTCCGACTTGGACAATTTATGGTTCTATGCAGATATCTTTGGTGTGTGCCACGAGGCCTGGTCTGGGCCCGGGTCGCGGGGGATAACGGGGGTGCACAGACCCACGAAACCATCTCCAGGTACACTCCAGGTAAGATAGGTGCACTTTGTATCTACCTGGTGTTATTACTGGTCCGCCGCCACCCCCCGCAGCCATGTATCATATCAAGAACACAGAATGATGTTGTCCTTAGCCAGGCTTGTGTTGGCACGACTTTGTAAACACCAAGAGGTGTATATTTCTTAGCGTATACACACCAGGCGGTGTATATATCTCAGTGTATATACAGCAAGAAGTGTGTGTACTCACCTATTTGTGGTTGCAGGGGTTGAGTCATAGCTCCTGGCCCCGCCTCTTCACTAATCGCTAGTGGGTTCTCTCTGTGTCGTGGGGGTTCGTGTGTGTTGCCTGACGTTGAATACTTGGTGTACGAGTATATCTGTTGCTTTGTCATATCTTCCCAATGCTTTTGATCCTACTCCTCCTCCTCCTCCTCCTCCTCCTCCTCCTCCTCCTCCTCCTCCTCTTCCTCTTCCTCCTCCTCCTCCTCCTCCTCCTCTTCCCTCCTCCTGGAGCCCCTCCTGCAGCTTGGTGTGTACGGGCTGGTCAACACAACCAGTGTCAAGCCACCACAACAATACACAGTGCAAAAGCAATACGAATCTGTTGACAAATCCCATTTGCAAAAACAAAACAAAAAAACAATAATAAATAACATGAAATAGCAGTGAGAATATAAAATAAAGTAACAAGAACACCACTGTGAAGGTTGTTTAATTAAACTGTTGTAGAGTGTCTTAAGTTAGACTGATAAATGTCAGTGGTGGCTCCAGCAAGCTGGACCTATCTAACACCACACTAACAATACACTAGCACCATACCAACACCTAACACCACACTAACAGCACACTAGTACTACACTAACATATCTCTAACACCACACTAACAGCACACTAGCACCACACCAACACCTCTCTAACACCACACTAACAGCACACTAGCACCACACTAACACCTCTCTAACACCACACTAACAATACACTAGCACCACACCAATACCTCTCTAACACCACACTAACAGCACCCTAGTACTACACCAACACCTCTCTAACACCACACTAACAGCACCCTAGTACTACACCAACACCTCTCTAACACCACACTAGTACTACACCAATACCTCTCTAACACCACACTAACAGCACCCTAGTACTACACCAACACCTCTCTAACACCACACTAGTACTACACCAATACCTTTCTAACACCACACTAACAGCACACTAGCACCACACCAACACCTCTCTAACACCACACTAACAATACACTAGCACCACACCAACACCTCTCTAACACCACACTAACAGCACACTAACAGCACACAAGCACTACACCAACACCTAACACCACACTAACACACGGGGACAGGAGCTAGGACTCGACCCCTGCGACGCGAGGTGCGTGGCCGAGCAAATGTAGTCAGCCTGTACTGTCAGAACACACAGCCTAGCCGTCTGCTCTGACTAGTTCATATTTCGCGGCATTTAGGTGCTGCCCTCTGTAGGCTCACTCAGGTCAGTGGGAGGCTGAGCCCATCCGCCCTCACTCCCAGGCCGACCGACTTGATAGACACAAGTGCTCCCCCTCCACGGACTGGCTTGCGGTCACTCCCTCACACTGCCCGTTGTGTACTCACTCCTACCCAATTAAAGCCAAACTAGTCCACGGCCGTATCATTGCTACCTACGCTACCTTCATCGGCACTAAACCGCTGTTCAGCAGTAAGAACAGCAATAACACTAACACCTCTCTAACACCACACTAACAGCACACTAGCACTACACTAACACATCTCTAACACCACACTAGCAACAGAAAACACTCAAAATATATGATAGTCAACCAATTCAACAATAACAGCAACAAGAGTAACAACAGACCTCAACTATATATAACAAAAGAGGATATAAACAAACAAGAGATATAACTGTGAAACATTACCATAAATAAAAACTCCATATATATATATATATATATATATATATATATATATATATATATATATATACTATATATATATATATATATATATATATATATATATATATTAGGTTAATATAAACACTAACTATTGAAACTATCTCCACTCGAGGATTAATCTGAAAGAAATCAAGGTCGATAGTTTCTGGGGGGGAGAGAGAGAGAGAGACAGAGAGAGAGAGAGAGAGAGAGAGAGAGAGAGAGAGAGAGAGAGAGAGAGAGAGAGAGAGAGAGAGAGAGAGAGAGAGAGAGGGAGAGAGAGAGACAGAGAGAGAGAGAGAGAGACAGAGAGAGAGAGAGAGAGAGACAGACAGAGAGAGAGAGAGACAGAGAGAGAGAGAGAGAGAGAGAGAGAGAGAGAGAGAGAGAGAGAGAGAGAGAGAGAGAGAGAGAGAGAGAGAGAGAGAGAGAGAGAGAGAGAGAGAGAGAGAGAGAGAGAGAGAGAGAGAGAGAGAGAGAGAGAGAGAGAGAGAGGGAGAGAGAGTTATCATGTGTCTCCTGGGACAACATCTGCAGTACTGTACAAGTCCTGGACTGAAGGCAACTGTTATGATGTATGATACAGTGAGAGGAACTATGGTATTAAAGTTAAAATGTTGTATTTTCCTTCCATCTTCTTGATCCTTACCCTAAAGGTAATTAGAACAGACGTAGAGCTTAACACAAGCTTGTACAGTTTAACGCAAGCTTGTCGAGCTTAACACAAGCTTTTACGGTTTAACACAAGCTTGTAAGGCTTAACACAATCATTTACTCTCCACCAAACAAGTATCACCACTGTCAAGTTTCTTTAGTTTAAGACAAGCCTACGTATGTCTTAAGAGAGGCCTCTAGGTAAAGACATGCGCCTATGGCGGCTGGTATCTTCTTCCTTGTTCCAGGAGTGAATCATCTTGTTATCTCTAACAAGCTTTATCTCGCAAATAGTCAGTATACAGTAAATAGTCGGTATACAGTAAATAGTCGGTATACAGTACCGTTGTGAAACCTCCTTAGAATCTTCTATCTGTGTCTCCGCCTGAAGGCGCAGCTTCACACCTCAGGGAAGGCATCTTCAGCACCTCGCCTGAACTAGTACTAACAATCCGCCGAACACAAGAACTGCTGTCACCCAACACGACTCTCATTGCTACTGGAACCCCACCTCAGCATGGTAATGGCAACACAAGAGGACAGGAGAGATAGGGGGGACATGATAACGACATACAAAATACTGAGAGGAATTGACAAAGTGGACAAAGACAGGATGTTCCAGAGTTGGGACACAGCAACAAGGGGACACAGTTGGAAGTTAAAGACACAGATGAATCACAGAGATGTTAGGAAGTATTTCTTCAGCCACAGAGTAGTCAGTAAGTGGAATAGTTTGGGAAGCGATGTAGTGGAGGCAGGATCCATACATAGCTTTAAGCAGAGGTATGATAAAGCTCACGGTTCAGGGGGAGTGACCTAGTAGTGACCAATGAAGAGACGGGGCCAGGAGCTTGGACTCAACCCCTGCAACCTCAACTAGGTGAGTACAACTAGGTGAGTACAAGAACTGGTGTCACCCAGCACGACTCTCACTGCTACTGGAACCCCACCTCAGCATGGTAATGTTTGAATAATCAGACTGGGACGCCTAATGGTAAGCAGGAATGTCTTATCAGGAAATTCTTCCTGCAGCGAAAACACCGTTGTTGTCCCTCTTGGTTATTAGTATTCAAACTAAGTGTTTGGGGTTACCTAGCTTCTTCTTAGGTACCAAGACGTTGTTTACACTTCACAGGTGAACTTGAACAGGTGAACTTACTAGTTAAGCAGGTGAAATTATTAAATAGGTAAAAACACTATTAGTTAAACAGGAAAACTCACTATTTAAACGAGTGAACTTACCATTCAAACTTATTGAACTTTGAGGTCACCTCACACTAGTGTACTAGCAACTAGTGTGTGTACTAGCAACTAGTGTGTGTACTAGCAACTAGTGTGTGTACTAACAACTAGTGTGTAATAACTAGTGTGTAATAACTAGTGTGTGTACTAACAACTAGTGTGTAATAACAACTAGTGTGTGTACTAACAACTAGTGTGTGTACTAACAACTAGTGTGTGTACTAACAACTAGTGTGTAATAACAACTAGTGTGTGTACTAACAACTAGTGTGTGTACTAACAACTAGTGTGTAATAACAACTAGTGTGTGTACTAACAACTAGTGTGTGTACTAACAACTAGTGTGTGTACTAACAACTAGTGTGTAATAACAACTAGTGTGTGTACTAACAACTAGTGTGTGTACTAACAACTAGTGTGTGTACTAGCAACTAGTGTGTGTACTAACAACTAGTGTGTGTACTAACAACTAGTGTGTGTACTAACAACTAGTGTGTGTACTAACAACTAGTGTGTGTACTAGCAACTAGTGTGTGTACTAACAACTAGTGTGTGTACTAGCAACTAGTGTGTGTACTAACAACTAGTGTGTAATAACAACTAGTGTGTGTACTAACAACTAGTGTGTGTACTAGCAACTAGTGTGTGTACTAGCAACTAGTGTGTGTACTAACAACTAGTGTGTGTACTAGCAACTAGTGTGTGTACTAACAACTAGTGTGTGTACTAACAACTAGTGTGTGTACTAACAACTAGTGTGTGTACTAACAACTAGTGTGTGTACTAGCAACTAGTGTGTGTACTAGCAACTGGTGTGTGTACTAACAACTAGTGTGTGTACTAACAACTAGTGTGTGTACTAGCAACTAGTGTGTGTACTAACAACTAGTGTGTGTACTAACAACTAGTGTGTGTACTAGCAACTGGTGTGTGTACTAGCAACTAGTGTGTGTACTAGCAACTAGTGTGTGTACTAGCAACTAGTGTGTGTACTAACAACTAGTGTGTGTACTAACTAGTGTGTGTACTAACAACTAGTGTGTGTACTAGCAACTAGTGTGTGTACTAGCAACTGGTGTGTGTACTAACAACTAGTGTGTGTACTAACAACTAGTGTGTGTACTAACAACTTGTGTGTGTACTAACAACTAGTGTGTGTACTAGCAACTGGTGTGTGTACTAGCAACTAGTGTGTGTACTAGCAACTAGTGTGTGTACTAGCAACTAGTGTGTGTACTAACAACTAGTGTGTGTACTAACTAGTGTGTGTACTAACAACTAGTGTGTGTACTAACAACTAGTGTGTGTACTAGCAACTAGTGTGTGTACTAACAACTAGTGTGTGTACTAACAACTAGTGTGTGTACTAGCAACTAGTGTGTGTACTAGCAACTAGTGTGTGTACTAGCAACTAGTGTGTGTACTAACAACTAGTGTGTGTACTAACAACTAGTGTGTGTACTAGCAACTAGTGTGTGTACTAGCAACTAGTGTGTGTACTAGCAACTAGTGTGTGTACTAGCAACTAGTGTGTGTACTAACAACTAGTGTGTGTACTAACAACTAGTGTGTGTACTAACAACTAGTGTGTGTACTAGCAACTAGTGTGTGTACTAGCAACTAGTGTGTGTACTAGCAACTATTTAACTTGGTGTTAGTACTCAAGAGGACGTGCTCTTCTCGTTGGTTTGCATTATAAATAACGTTAACGATGTTCTGTTTACCTTCTTGGGCTGTGTGCGGATCCCTATGTAGCGCAGGGTAGCGCAAGATAGCGTAGGGTAGAGCAGGGTACAGCAGGGTAGCGCAGGGTAGCGCAGGGTAGCCCAGAGTAGCGCATGGTAGCGCAGGGTAGCCCAGAGTAGCGCAGGGTAGCGCAGGGTAACCCAGAATAGCGCAGGGTAGCCCAGAGTAGCGCATGGTAGCGCAGGGTAGCCCAGAGTAGCGCAGGGTAGCCCAGAGTAGCGTAGGGTAGCCCAGAGTAGCGCAGGGTATAGCAGGGTAGCCCAGAGTAGCGCAGGGAATAGCAGGGTAGCCCAGAGTAGCGCAGGGTAGCCCAGAACAGCGCAGGGTAGAGCAGGGTAGCCCAGAGTAGCGCAGGGTAGCCCAGAGTAGTACAGGGTAGGGCAGGGTAGCGCAGGGTAGAGCAGGGTAGCCCAGAGTAGCGCAGGGTAGAGCAGGGTAGAGCAGGGTAGCCCAGAGTAGCGCAGGGTAGAGCAGGGTATCCCAGAGTAGCGCAGGAAAGCGGCAATCACACACCGCCAGGTAAATTCAGGTACCTTTACCTCCGATGAACTTCAAGAGTCTTTCTACTCCCGGAGCCCGGCCATGGGCCAGGCTCTCCTGGTGTTAGCCTGATCACCTAGGCCGTTGCTGCTGGCGGCCCGCATCCCCACATATCCAACACAGCCTGGTTGATCTGACACCTGGTGATAGATACTTGTCCGAGTTCCTCTTGAAGACGTCTACACTTGTCCCAACAGTGTTTCTGATATCTTCTGGTAAGACGCTAAATAATCCGTTTGATCCATGAAGAGGAGAAATTCCATTTCTATATATTAAGATCTCTTCAGTATCAAGGTATCCCTCCCGTCTGGGATACAGGGATACTTTAGTAAACAGAAGCCACTGCCAGCGACTGTGTGGGAAACAAGAAATCATTACGAATTATTGAATATTTCGAGCATAATCCCTTGGTAATTCTAGCAGAGTAACCTCCCAAGAAGCTAAGTTATTTTTAGGGTGTCAGGCAGAGTCTGGTTGATTGAGTGAGTGAGAGTTAGAGCCATGGTTGCTCACACTCCCTCCTGCAATATCTGTGCCACTGAGCCCTCCTGGATAACACAGATCACGGGGATAACATCGATCACTCAGCACATTCATAACACAGTCCAGGTGTCCAATTTGTGTAGGAACTACAAAGAGAGGAGGACTCTTTGCCGGGGTTCGCAGAGCCCCGCCCCGCCCCAGGGAGGGCAGGATTCAGGGGAGGGCAGGACCTATACTGGAGGTGGAGGAATGGACCCACTGGGAAGAGCAGGATCTGGGCCGGGGGAGGATTATTATATCCAGGGGGAGGGAGAGGACTGTTCTCTAGGGGAAGGCAGAACCTGAGGTAGGAAGTTTATTTAGGTACAGATACACATGAATAGAGTTACACAAATTATCATACATAGTAACATGTGCAAAACAACCATCGTGAAAAATAGTGAACTTCGAAGCTCTTTCGTAATTTCACGAAAGCGCCTGGAAGCTCACTGTGGTTGCTTGGCATATATGATGTCATCTGTTAACTGTGATCTTATTGCATATTAGTAAAGTATGTGCAAATTACACAGGATAACCTAAAAAGTCAGACAAAGTGTGTTATTTCCATTGGAGATGACACCTAGGGGAGAGACAGAGCCAGGGCAGGGGAAGGTAGAACCAGGGCAGGGGGAAGGTAGAACCAGGGCAGGGGAAAGGTAGAACCAGGGCAGGGGTAAGGTAGAACAAGGGGAGGGGGACGTTAGAACCAGGGCAGGGGGAAGGTAGAACCAGGGCAGGGGGAAGGTAGAAACAGGGCAGGTGGAAGGTAGAACCAGGGCAGGGGGAAGGTAGAACCAGGGCAGGGGGAAGGTAGAATCAGGGCAAGGGAAAGGTAGAACCAGGGCAGGAGGAAGGTAGAACTAGGGTAGGGGGAAGGTAGAACTAGGGCAGGGGGAAGGTAGAACTAGGGCAGGGGGAAGGTAGAATCAGGGCAAGGGAAAGGTAGAACCAGGGCAGGAGGAAGGTAGAACTAGGGTAGGGGGAAGGTAGAACTAGGGCAGGGGGAAGGTAGAACTAGGGCAGGGGGAAGGTAGAACCAGGGCAGAGGGAAGGTAGAATCAGGGCAAGGGAAAGGTAGAACCAGGGCAGGAGGAAGGTAGAACTAGGGTAGGGGGAAGGTAGAACTAGGGCAGGGGGAAGGTAGAACTAGGGGAGGGGGAAGGTAGAACTAGGGCAGGGGGAAGACAGAACTAGGGCAGGGAGAAGGTAGAACCAGGACAGGGGGAAGGTAGAACCAGGGCAGGGGAAGGTAGAACTAGGGCAGGGGGAAGGTAGAACCAGGGCAGGGGGAAGACAAAACTAGGGCAGGTGAAGGTAGAACCAGGGCAGGGGGAAGGTAGAACTAGGGCAGGAGGAAGACAGAACTAGGGCAGGGGGGAAGACAGAACTAGGGCAGGGGGAAGTTAGAACCAGGGCAGGGGGAAGACAGAACTAGGGCAGGGGGAAGACAGAACTAGGGCAGGGGGAAGGTAGAACTACGGTAGGGGGAAGGTAGAACTAGGGCAGGGGAAGGTAGAACTAGGGCAGAGGGAAGGTAGAATGAGGGCAGGGGGAAGGTAGAACCAGGGCGGGGGGAAGGTAGAACTAGGGTAGGGGAAGGTAGAACCAGGGCAGGGGAATGTAGAACTAGGGTAGGAGGAAGGTAGAACTGGGGCAGGGGGAAGGTAGAACCAGGGCAAGGGGAAGGTAGAACCAGGGCAGGGGGAAGACAGAACTAGGGCAGGTGAGAGACAGAATCAGGGCAGGGGAGAGACAGAATCACGGCAGGGGGAAGGCAGAACCAGGGCAGGGGAGAGACAGAATCAGAGCAGGGGAGAGACAGAACCAGGGCAGGGGGAAGACAGAACCAGGGCAGGGGAGAGACAGAATCCGGGCAGGAGGAAGACAGAACCAGGGCAGGGGAGAGACAGAATCAGGGCAGGGGAGAGACAGAACCAGGGCAGGGGGAAGACAGAACCAGGGCAGGAGGAAGACAGAACCAGGGCAGGAGGAAGACAGAACCAGGCCAGGGTAAAGGTCTGGGACTAAGAGAATATCAGTAGCTGGGCTGAGGTAGAGTAGGACCCCAGAGAGAGAGAGAGAGAGAGAGAGAGAGAGAGAGAGAGAGAGAGAGAGAGAGAGAGAGAGAGAGAGAGAGAGAGAGTGAGGGTGTGACAACATCAATACCAGCAGTCAGCCTCTTGAGTCAAACCAATTTTTCTGGCTTTGACGGGCACATGACGTCACAGCTGCCAGGGTAAGAAGGAAATACAGTGTTGCTGCGACCAGTAAATCTTCAACAACACACGTGACACACGGTGATCTAAATATACAATCCCTTGTTTACACCGATATATATATATATATATATATATATATATATATATATAATCATGTTATTCGTTATCTATCGCAATTTGTTTACAAGTAGTGGTGACGCCATTATGCTCCTGGATCTGTAATAATCTCTTTCATTAAAAAGTAAGCGACTCCAAGTCTGCCGCTTAACTGTGCTGAAGTTTCAGAATAGCTGAGGTATACCCGGGGAGGTGGTCCTAGTGGGTGGTGGGTGGTGGGTGGTGGTGGGTGGTGGGTGGTTGTGGGTTGTGGCAGTGGGTGGTGGGTGGTTGTGGGTTGTGGCAGTGGGTGGTGGGTGGTTGTGGGTTGTGGTAGTGGGTGGAGGTGGGTTGTGGCAGTGGGTGGTGATGGTGGTTCTAGTGGGGAGGGTGTCTGCCACAAGGCTGGACAAGAGGGTGGGTGGGAGCAGTTGGTTTTACAGAAGGACCTGCCTAGTCTGGGCCAGTAGGCCTGTTCGATGTTCCTCCATTCTTATGTTCGTACGTGTGCACCCAAGGTGTTCTTGCAGCCTGGAGATGAGGGGCTTGTCAACCTGACAACACTGGAGGACAGGAGGGTTAGGGGGGACATGATAACGACATATAAAATGCGGAAAGGAATTGATAAGGTGGATAGGGTCAGTATGTTTGAGATATGACACAGCAACAAGGGGTCACAACTGGAAGTTCACAGGGATGTTAGGAAGTACTTCTTCAGTCACAGAGTTGTCAGGAAGTGGTACAATCTGGAGTGATGTAGTGAAGGCTGGAGCCATACATAACTTTAAGAAGAGGTATGATAAAAGTAAAAATGGTGAAGATTAAGACACTGGTGGCCTGGTGGTTAACGCTCTGGCTTCACACGGTGAGGGCCTGGGTTCGATTCCCAGCCAGAGTAGAAACAATGGACGTGTTTCTTTCCACCTGTTGTCTATGTTCCCCATCAGTAAAATGGGTACCTGGGTGTTAGTCGACTGGTGTGGGTCGCATCCTGGGACACTGACCTAAGGAGGCCTGGTCACAGACCGGGCCGCGGGGGCGTTGACCCCCGGAACTCTCTCCAGATAAACATGTGCAACACTTGGGTATCTTTATTGATGGAACGTTTCGCCTACACAGCAGGCTTCTTCAGTCAAATACAGAGGAAACAGGTGTACTAGTGTAATAAAGATGATGTAATCAGTCCATCAGCCTTGCAGAAAAAGTATTTGAGGTGATCAGTCCCTCTGCCTGGAGAAGAGTTCAGTTCCACGGAGTTGAACTCTTCAGTGTAATGTGATAAATATCGACAAAAGTCAAGATTGGTGGACCGAGCACATCGTCTCCAGACTGAGGGACTGATTACCTCAAACTCCTCATCTTCCACCCTTTTCCTGCATTGGACTGAAGAAGCCAATGTGTGGTGGAACGGTACCAGAATTAAGAGACCCAAATGCTGCACAGATGTCTCATTTATCAACCTGTCCGTTCTCTGAAGAATTTATTTATCGGTAATCATTCTGTAACCTGATCTTTGAGTTGACCTGTTTACCAGTGACTGTACCTATTAAAGTAGACAGTTTACCTGGGTTATTTGAAGAAGTTCTTGATGTATCCTACATGTTACTGATGCTGACGTGTTCAACACATCTTGAGCAGCTGCTCAGGTGAAGACGAAGCCGATGGAAAGTGAGAGATACAGCAAGGAACACAAGAATATTCCTCCCTGGAACAAGGAAGAGGACGCCAACAGAGACAAACAGAAATTGCTTTGAAAACAAAAAAGACTCAGAGCTAAAGGAAAACAAAAGTTGAAGAAAGTGCTGATGAGACTTAATTAGCTGAGACTACCGCGTAATTAACAACATCGCTGGACGAATGCTGTTCGCTCATCGAGGACACAGCGAAAGCCACTAGTGAAGGTATGAATGTACAAGCAAAGGGGAGGATCAGATTAGATTTATAGACAGGGTTTTCTATAACAGCGACAGGAAAAGGAGGCAGAGGGTGCGTTATCCGGGTGCTGTAAAATGAAGGAGAGAGAACCTGTTTACCAATAAAAGACAGTGACAGACGCAACTGGAAAGAAGGGAGGGATCTCTGTCATAGGGAACATTGTGCCACAGAAGGGAGAGTTGATAATGAATGGCTGTCCAGAGCAATTGGCGTTAACTGCTGGCTAGATATGCAATGAAAGAACAATGTAATATCATTTATTGATATCTAGGGTCACTTCTGTGACGGGAATAACATACATGCAAGATATGGAGTGAATTTACCCTGGATGCATATATATGGTACTAGCTAGTCATCAAGACTGCAATACTGTGGACATAAACACAACAGTTATCAACCGAACACAGCAAAATTGTCTCAGTTCATATATAAGTGATAAAAAGAAATCCATCCAGATAATACCAACCAATGATAATACCAATGATAATACCAACCAATGATAATACCAACCAATGATAATACCAATGATAATACCAACCAATGATAATACCAATGATAATACCAACCAATGATAATACCAAAGATAATACCAACCAATGATAATACCAATGATAATACCAACCAGTGATAATACCAATGATAATACCAACCAATGATAATACCAATGATAATACCAACCAATGATAATACCAATGATAATACCAACCAATGATAATACCAATGATAATACCAACCAATGATAATACCAACCAATGATAATACCAACCAATGATAATACCAATGATAATACCAACCAATGATAATACCAACCAATGATAATACCAATGATAATACCAATGATAATACCAACCAATGATAATACCAATGATAATACCAACCAATGATAATACCAATGATAATACCAACCAATGATAATACCAATGATAATACCAACCAATGATAATACCAATGATAATACCAACCAATGATAATACCAACCAATGATAATACCAATGATAATACCAACCAATGATAATACCAATGATAATACCAACTATTACAAAAAAGTAATTTTTAAGAGAAGATGGTATTAAGATTTACTCCTTTTGTAATAAAGAGTTCGGGATACATAAATACACACATTAATATAAATTAATCTTTAATATATAAAAATCAACTATCTTTGGTCTAGAGGTATTTGAACTATGATATAATAATAATATGTACATGTTACTATAATAAATTATAATCAGCATTTTACTAAAATATAATTAATAACCCTACACAGGGTACAACTCTTGACACTACTGTCACTATATATATATATCTCTATGCTAAAACAATAAATTATAAATAACATTTTTATAATAATAAATTACAATCAACTGCCTCTCACGACACGAAGTCAGTCACACGACACTGTTCAGTGTACACTACAACCAGGCCATCTTCAGTGTCCCACGACACCCTTTTCATCTCAGTGTTCCACTACGGTCCTATGCATATCTCAGTGTTCCACTCCATCGTACGTCCCTCAGTGTCACACTACGGTCCTGGCCCAGTTCAGTGTAACACTCCAACCTTTTCTTCATGTAATGTCCCACTAAACAGCATCTGACGACTCCGGCCCACAGTTGATCAACGTAGACGGTGAGTCCACAGACATCACCGGTAGTCCAGTAAATCCTCTCCAAAGGCGGTTGACACACCGCTAGCCGAACACCATGCTGCAAGCTCACTGAATGCGGCCGTCAAGTAACTGAGGCCAACAGACTCAGTGAGCTGCGGTGAGCGGTTCTTCTAACGCCAGTAGATAGGTACGATTCGGTGGTCAGGTACCTACTGCATAGACGTGTACCCTGAGGAGTTCAGGTACTTAATGTTGAAGCCAGTAGACGTGTACCCTTCGGTGGTCAGGTACCTACTGCTTAGGTGTGTACAGCGAGGCGCTCAGGTACATAATATTTCTAAAGCCAGTAGACGTGTACCCTTCGGTGGTCAGGTACCTACTGCTTAGGTGTGTACAGCAAGGCGCTCTGGTACATACTGTTACTAAAGCCAGTAGACGTGTACCCTTCGGTGGTCAGGTACCTACTGCTTAGGTGTGTACCGTGAGGCACTCAGGCTCTTACTGCTCTAAGGCCGGCTCAGCAGCCCCCACATTGGGTTTGATGACGCACCCAGTGGTACTGCCGGCCGGCAGGTTAACTATTTAACCGCTAGTTTGGCAGGGGCCGCAACACCAACCAATGATAATACCAATGATAATACCAACCAATGATAATACCAATGATAATACCAATGATAATACCAACCAATGATAATACCAACCAATGATAATATCAACCAATGATAATACCAACCAATGATAATACCAATGATAATACCAATGATAATACCAACCAATGATAATACCAACCAATGATAATATCAACCAATGATAATACCAACCAATGATAATACCAACCAATGATAATACCAATGATAATATCAACCAATGATAATACCAATGATAATATCAACCAATGATAATACCAACCAATGATAATATCAACCAATGATAATATCAACCAATGATAATACCAACCAATGATAATACCAACCAATGATAATACCAATGATAATATCAACCAATGATAATACCAATGATAATATCAACCAAAGATAATATCAACCAATGATAATATCAACCAATGATAATACCAATGATAATACCAACCAATGATAATACCAATGATAATACCAACCAATGATAATACCAATGATAATATCAACCAATGATAATACCAATGATAATACCAACCAATGATAATACCAATGATAATATCAACCAATGATAATACCAACCAATGATAATACCAATGATAATATCAACCAATGATAATACCAACCAATGATAATACCAATGATAATACCAACCAATGATAATACCAATGATAATATCAACCAATGATAATACCAACCAATGATAATACCAATGATAATATCAACCAATGATAATACCAATGATAATACCAACCAATGATAATACCAATGATAATATCAACCAATGATAATACCAACCAATGATAATACCAATGATAATATCAACCAATGATAATACCAACCAATGATAATACCAATGATAATACCAACCAATGATAATACCAATGATAATATCAACCAATGATAATATCAACCAATGATAATACCAATGATAATACCAACCAATGATAATACCAATGATAATATCAACCAATGATAATATCAACCAATGATAATACCAATGATAATATCAACCAATGATAATACCAACCAATGATAATACCAATGATAATATCAACCAATGATAATACCAACCAATGATAATACCAATGATAATACCAACCAATGATAATACCAACCAATGATAATACCAATGATAATACCAACCAATGATAATACCATTGTTCGCATCGCTATTGTGCCGTGCGGACAGGCTGCGCAGTAGCTCCTGATACAACTGGTTTACTGCGCAGTTTTCCTGTTTTGTGCATACAACATGGCGGATCGCTTTGCACGCCGGGTGAGCACTGTTTGTGTGGAACTGGTGCGTGGCACGCTTACAGGAACAACCATGCACGTGTTACTGCATTCCATCATCAGTGAGGTATATGGAATACCGACCGAAGAATTATATGGAGTAGCAGTAAATGGTGTGTCGAGAATTTTCATCAAGTTTAAAGACGCAGGATTCTACACAAGCATAGTCAACAAATATCAAGAGAAGAGGCTGGCAGTGAACACTATGGTGGAAGTCTGCTTACATGATGTGTCCAGTTATGTGACGTGGGTGAAGGTACGAAACGTGCCTTTTGAGGCAACGGAGCATGATGTGACGGCGGTGTTTAACAGCTATGGGAAAATCCACTCAGCAGTGATGGGGGTGTGGCAAAATGGACCTTATGAGGGGCTACCTGAAGGATCATTTACGCTTAAAATGACGTTGAGGCAGCCGATTCCATCATACGTATTTATGGAGGTCTTCCGAACGCAGGTCTACGTGTACTACTCAGGGCAGCGGAAGACTTGCAGATTATGTGGTTCTTTTGAACATATGGCGGCCCAATGCTATAAAAAAGCTGGACGGAGGGAACAGGTACCAGTGATCTTACATCAGAGGAATGATCTGGGGGTGTCGGAGGAAGGAGTAAGGCCAAACAAGATTCCTTGCCGATGGAGTGACGAAGTGGATAGGGCTGAGGCGACTATGGAGGAAAGTGTACCACTAACAGTTGATAAGGGACAGACGACATCGACGTCTGATGAGGAAGGTACGGGCCAACAGGATGGCTTGCTGGAGGAAGTACTTAGTTCCTTTTTGCATGACGTTGAGGAGGGACAGGTGGATGAAGGGTGTAACCTGGTGCAGGCAACTGTGCAGCAAGATCAAGAGGTTAGGAATACTGTGTGCACTAATGTTAATGTGCACAACGTTGTGGCAGAGGTCCATAGGGCGGAAAAGACAGGTGACGAGGTGTGTGGGGAGGGGAGTTCTCGTAAGAGAACTGCAGGAACGTCTGAGATGGACGATGTTCTTACTCCAGGACAAAGAACAGGAGTAAAATCTTGGAGAAAGGATGTATGTCATAAGGGGAAAGAGGGAAGGGGTAATGTAGGGTTCAATGGTTCTAGGGATAATGAAGGGATAGGGGGGGTGAATAAGCAAGCTGTCAAGAAAGATGCCATACAACAGGACGGTATAGGAGGGTGTGTGCCAAGAAGAAAGGGTAAACCACCACTTTTAAAATAATTCACGATAGTAACTGTAAATGTAAATGGATTGAAGAATGAAGTGAAACGAGTATGGATGGAATGGTTTTTGAGGAGATATAATGTGGATGTATGCTTTATACAAGAACATAATTATAAGATAGGCTGTGCTTTGGCATTAAAGGGTTATAAATTGTATGTAAGTGGGTCTGTTAGGTTAAAAGGGGGAGTGGCAGTGGCTGTGAAGGAAAATGGTCCCTTACGTATTATAAAGTGGGAAGAAGGGGGGGGGAGGGTAGTGAGGGTGGATGGTGAGTGGGGAGCATCTAGAGTATGTTTCATTGGGGTTTATATGCCAGCAGAGAATATAATCAAAGTAAAAGAGGATTTTGTGAGAGACGTTTTAGTGTATTTTTTAAGGGGTTTACCTCTAGTAACTGTAATAGGGGGGGACTGGAACTGTGTTATAAGGGGGGGGGGACGTGGAGCCAAGGGGGGCGGGTTGTGTATTACGGTCGTTACGCAATGTTTTACAGGATGCAGGGGTGAGGGACGTGGAGGGGAGTGGGGCTTGGAGAGTGGATTATACTTTTGTTAGGAGAAATTATTCAGCGAGGTTAGATAGGATTTATATAACGGAGGCAGTTAGGGTAGGAGGGGTAAAAACAGTAGATGTAGGGTTTTCGGATCATAGGGCAGTTTTGGTAGAACTGGATTGGGAGGGAGTGGTAAAGGTATATTCAAGTTTCTGGAAGTTAAATGCGAGGTTGGTGAGGAGTGAGGTGGTGAATGCAGAGTTTAGAGACTGGTGGGGACAATTGTGGAGGGCAAGGGATGGGGTAGGGAGTATTTTGGATTGGTGGGAAAATAGGGCTAAACCTGGTATCGCGGGGTTTTATAAATATAAAGGAAGGGAGGAGGCGAGGTGGAGGTACGGTTTACAGAATTATTTGGAACAGCAGCTCAATGAGTGTTACGCAAGAGATGAGGGGAAGACTTTTGAAGAAATATCAGGGCTAAGAGGGAGACTAAGGGACATACATAATGAAAGATTTGATGAATTAAGGGTAAGGGCAGGTATGGATGCCGTGCTATGGGGAGATAAACCGTCGGGTAGTGTGTTAAGAAGTTTTCGCATTAGACAACAGGAGTCCACTATAATACTTTTAGAGGTTAGTGACGATTTGGAAGGTTATACTAAGGGGCAAATGTTGGTGACAACTGAGGGAATAAGTAATTATGCGGACTATTGGTTTAAAAGGAAATGGGAAAAAGGTAATGTGGGGATAGTTAATAAAGAAAGAGGAGGGGTGAAGGTCTTGGGGAAAGGTGGGGAGGACAGAGGGGGATTGGAGGGAATAATAAGTATGGAAGAAGTGAAAGAGGCAGTGTTCAATTTAAGTAAGGGGAAAGCACCGGGAATTGATGGGCTTTCCAATGATTTTTACAGAGTGCATTGGGAAATCATAAATGTTTGTTTGGTTCAGGTATTGAATTGTATGCTGAAGGAAGGGAAATTGGGAACGTCACAGAGGACGGGTGTGGTCGTGCTTGTAAAGAAAAAAAGCGAGGGGAGAACACTGAGCACGTACAGGGCCATATCTTTAATGTGTACAGATTATAAGATTTTTGCGAAGATTTTAGGGAACAGGATGAAGAAGGTAATAGGTGGTATGGTGCACAAGGGTCAGTTGGGAATTCCGGGTCGTAGTATGAGGGATGGACATAGTCGTATTAGGGAATTTTTGCAGGGTTGTAAGAGTGGTGGAATTTTGGGCATTGATTGGGAGAATGCTTATGACGGTGTGAATAGAGAGTACATGGTTGACACTTTAAGGCTTATGGGTTTTGGGGAGGGAATAGTAAAATGGGTGAAGACCTTGTATGCAGAAGCTACGATTCAGGTGCAAATTAATGGTAGGTTGGGTAGCGTGTTGAAAATGGAGAAAGGTTTGAGACAAGGGTGTCCTATGTCTCAAATTCTGTTTGCATGTATGCAACACCCGTTTTATGGAATGGTTGAGGAAGCAACAACGTTACAGGAGGAGGGTAAGGGGTTCACAGAGGTAGTTGGTTATGTAGATGACACAACAATACTGATCTATGATGTCGAAGGTTTGCGAAAGGTGGAGAGAGTAATGAGGTTTTTTGGAGAGGCGTCAGGCATGCGTGTCAACAGAGCTAAATCGAAATTATTAGAGATAGGAGATTGGGTGGGGGGTAGAATGGGGGTGGAGTTTGGATGGGATGTGACTGAACAGCTGAAAATTTGTGGGATTATCTATATGGCAGATGAGCAAGAGGCTAGACGGAGGAATTCGGAATTAGTGGGAGAGAAAGTTGTACAACGGATTAGGAATCTAAGAGCGAAGGATGTTACTCTAATGCAAAGGGCAATAATAATAAATTCTTTGGTTTATAGTAAGGTGTGGAACGTGGCAGTGGTGTATCCTTTACGGGAACAGGAGATAAAGGAGATACAGAGAAGGGTGCTTCGTTATATATGGGGTTTTGGACGAGCATGGCTAAGTAAAGAGGTGGTTATGACGAATGTGCGCCGAGGGGGAGTAGGGCTTTTGATGCTAGGGCCGAGGGTCAAGGCAATGTATGTTAAACAAAAGTACGTAAGGGAGGGGGGGGTAAAAGGGGTGAGGGTTGGGCGGGTGATGAGGGATGTACGTCGTTGGTGGGGAGGAAAGGACTTGATGGAATGTGAGAATATGCTAAGGGTCATGTTAGTAATAGGTGAGGTAAAAAAGCTCAAGGTGGGAAGGTTAGTAGAGATGAGTAGGAAACCAGAAGTGATGCAAGGGGTGGCGGTATACCCTTTGTATGATTGGGGTACGATTTGGCATGATTTCCAGAAACTTAAATTAATGCCTAGGGTAAGGGAGTTAGTTTATAGGTTTGTAATGGGGATTTTAGCGTCAAAGCAGGCTTTGTGTGTGATGGGTTTGGTAAAGGAGGCGAAATGCGAACATTGTGAGGAATCGGAAACAGCTTTTCATGCAGTATATTTTTGTAGAGAGTTGGGGCAGGTAAGGGTGTGGCTGGCTAGAGTTTTCAAGTTAATGGGTGGGGGCAATGTAGAGCTCCTGCGTGCCCTAACTTTAGAGGTAAGAGGGGTGTCTGAGGTTGTAAAAAGAGCCATTCTGTACATTGTGACAGATTTCTTGTTTTATTCCTGGGGCTTGAAGGAAAAAGGAGGGGGGATTAGGGTAAGGGCAATTGCGGCAGGAATTTATCGCACAGTATGCAGAAATAAACTCATTTATGGTAACAGGTGGGCGACTGCGTTCCCGGAGGCATATAGAAATATAACGGTAAGGGGACTCAGTAATTTGGCTACTTAAGTACTAAGGGACCATTTTCCTTTTCTAGAGCGAGTTATGACCATAATGAAGGATATGTAATTGTGGTAGGATTGTCATGAGAGTTGTATGGGAGGGGATGACATGTCAGATGTGGTGAAACTGGAGAGTTTTCTTGTGTGTGAATGTTTTAGTTTTACCATGTGTTGAAAGACAAGAGGTCATTGATGATCATAGTTTTAATAAGGTAAATGATCTTTGTCAGTGAGACAACTACAAGAAGGAACACTCAAAGCATTGTTAACACAATGATAATAATGTGCTATGTAACATGAGTGTGTATATTTGTTATTTTAATAGTGTTTAGTTTCTCTGTGGTAAGGTGTGGAAATGGCTATTTTGTCACCTTTATTATATTGTAATTTTATTATATTGTAATTATGTCCTTGTGTATAACGTTTAATATACAATACTAATGAGAGTGTAACGCATTGGATTATATGAGAATGTCTTTGTTTATAAAGTTTCATATATAATGTAAATAAGTGTGACATTCTTTGGATTATATTGTCTTTTGTGTTATAAGAGACTGGCTGTAGTTTATGGATATAATAAACGCACCTGTATGTTCAGGTGTGGGCTGGTTTTAGTTACATGTATGTTGTGTGTGCTGGTTGGGCATTTTGGAGGGGGAATCAAGCATTTATAGTTGAGTGTGTGCTGGGATAAGGAATGTGGAGTTTTGTTTTTATTATTTAATGGATAATGTTTCTTTGTTTATGTAATCTAAATATAGCACAAATGTATGTTGTGTATTGTGTTTTTTAAATAAAATAAAAAAAAAAAAAAAAAAAAAAAAATGATAATACCAATGATAATACCAACCAATGATAATACCAACCAATGATAATACCAATGATAATACCAACCAATGATAATACCAATGATAATACCAACCAATGATAATACCAATGATAATACCAACCAATGATAATACCAACCAATGATAATACCAACCAATGATAATATCAACCAATGATAATACCAACCAATGATAATACCAATGATAATACCAACCAATGATAATACCAATGATAATATCAACCAATGATAATATCAACCAATGATAATACCAATGATAATACCAACCAATGATAATACCAACCAATAATAATACCAACCAATGATAATACCAATGATAATACCAACCAATGATAATACCAATGATAATATCAACCAATGATAATACCAATGATAATATCAACCAATGATAATACCAACCAATGATAATATCAACCAATGATAATACCAATGATAATACCAACCAATGATAATACCAACCAATGATAATACCAATGATAATATCAACCAATGATAATACCAATGATAATATCAACCAATGATAATATCAACCAATGATAATATCAACCAATGATAATACCAATGATAATACCAACCAATGATAATACCAACCAATGATAATACCAATGATAATACCAACCAATGATAATACCAATGATAATACCAACCAATGATAATACCAATGATAATACCAACCAATGATAATACCAATGATAATACCAACCAATGATAATACCAATGATAATACCAACCAATGATAATACCAATGATAATACCAACCAATTATAATACCAATGATAATACCAATGATAATATCAACCAATGATAATACCAACCAATGATAATACCAATGATAATATCAACCAATGATAATACCAATGATAATACCAATGATAATATCAACCAATGATAATACCAACCAATGATAATACCAATGATAATACCAATGATAATATCAACCAATGATAATACCAACCAATGATAATACCAATGATAATACCAATGATAATATCAACCAATGATAATACCAATGATAATACCAACCAATGATAATATCAACCAATGATAATACCAATGATAATACCAACCAATGATAATATCAACCAATGATAATATCAACCAATGATAATACCAATGATAATACTAACCAATGATAATACCAACCAATGATAATATCAACCAATGATAATATCAACCAATGATAATACCAATGATAATACCAACCAATGATAATATCAACCAATGATAATATCAACCAATGATAATACCAATGATAATACTAACCAATGATAATACCAACCAATGATAATATCAACCAATGATAATATCAACCAATGATAATATCAACCAATGATAATATCAACCAATGATAATATCAACCAATGATAATACCAATGATAATACCAACCAATGATAATATCAACCAATGATAATATCAACCAATGATAATACCAATGATAATACTAACCAATGATAATACCAACCAATGATAATATCAACCAATGATAATATCAACCAATGATAATATCAACCAATGATAATACCAATGATAATACCAACCAATGATAATACCAACCAATGATAATATCAACCAATGATAATATCAACCAATGATAATACCAATGATAATACCAACCAATGATAATACCAACCAATGATAATACCAATGATAATACCAACCAATGATAATACCAACCAATGATAATACCAATGATAATACCAACCAATGATAATACCAACCAATGATAATACCAACCAATGATAATACCAATGATAATACCAACCAATGATAATACCAACCAATGATAATACCAACCAATGATAATACCAATGATAATACCAACCAATGATAATACCAATGATAATATCAACCAATGATAATATCAACCAATGATAATTCCAATGATAATACCAACCAATGATAATACCAACCAATGATAATACCAACCAATGATAATACCAATGATAATACCAACCAATGATAATACCAATGATAATACCAATGATAATACCAACCAATGATAATACCAATGATAATACCAACCAATGATAATACCAATGATAATACCAATGATAATATCAACCAATGATAATATCAACCAATGATAATACCAATGATAATACCAACCAATGATAATATCAACCAATGATAATACCAACCAATGATAATATCAACCAATGATAATACCAACCAATGATAATATCAACCAATGATAATACCAACCAATGATAATATCAACCAATGATAATACCAACCAATGATAATATCAACCAATGATAATACCAACCAATGATAATATCAACCAATGATAATACCAACCAATGATAATATCAACCAATGATAATACCAACCAATGATAATATCAACCAATGATAATATCAACCAATGATAATATCAACCAATGATAATATCAACCAATGATAATACCAACCAATGATAATATCAACCAATGATAATACCAACCAATGATAATATCAACCAATGATAATATCAACCAATGATAATATCAACCAATGATAATATCAACCAATGATAATATCAACCAATGATAATATCAACCAATGATAATATCAACCAATGATAATACCAACCAATGATAATATCAACCAATGATAATATCAACCAATGATAATATCAACCAATGATAATACCAACCAATGATAATATCAACCAATGATAATACCAACCAATGATAATATCCAACCAATGATAATATCAACCAATGATAATACCAATGATAATATCAACCAATATAATACCAATGATAATACCAACCAATGATAATACCAATGATAATATCAACAATGATAATATCAACCAATGATAATATCAACCAATGATAATACCAATGATAATACCAACCAATGATAATATCAACCAATGATAATACCAACCAATGATAATACCAACCAATGATAATATCAACCAATGATAATACCAACCAATGATAATATCAACCAATGATAATATCAACCAATGATAATATCAACCAATGATAATACCAACCAATGATAATATCAACCAATGATAATATCAACCAATGATAATATCAACAATGATAATACCAACCAATGATAATATCAACCAATGATAATATCAACCAATGATAATATCAACCAATGATAATACCAACCAATGATAATATCAACCAATGATAATATCAACCAATGATAATATCAACCAATGATAATATCAACCAATGATAATATCAACCAATGATAATACCAACCAATGATAATATCAACCAATGATAATATCAACCAATGATAATATCAACCAATGATAATACCAACCAATGATAATATCAACCAATGATAATACCAACCAATGATAATACCAACCAATGATAATATCAACCAATGATAATACCAACCAATGATAATATCAACCAATGATAATACCAATGATAATACCAACCAATGATAATACCAATGATAATACCAATGATAATATCAACCAATGATAATATCAACCAATGATAATACCAATGATAATACCAACCAATGATAATATCAACCAATGATAATACCAACCAATGATAATATCAACCAATGATAATATCAACCAATGATAATATCAACCAATGATAATATCAACCAATGATAATATCAACCAATGATAATATCAACCAATGATAATATCAACCAATGATAATATCAACCAATGATAATACCAACCAATGATAATATCAACCAATGATAATATCAACAGAAATAGTGGAAAGACAAACATGAACACGGAGAAGATACAGAAGAATTTTTTTTAGCATTTTTGATACACATTGTCATAGTGCAAGAAACCAAAATAAACAAGATGAGATTAGTTGCAAGTGCAAGAAGCACTGACGTTGTTGCAATAACTGCGTTTAAATGTTTAATATAAAGAGTCTTAACGTGTCTGTCTAATGCCACATCCAGGGGGTTTTCAGTTGTTTTGGGGGGAAGAGAGAGAGAAATTTACAGGCGCATCAACAGAGGAGACGATCACCTCACATTAACCATTATATTAAACTAACATAATCTAACTTTACTTATCCTAACCATCTGTCAATCATACCTTAGTGTAGGGGAAAAAATTCTCGAGTCTTGGGTGTTCAGGCCATCAATCAGGGGGCCCTTGGTCTGAGACCCGACCATGGGGGGCGATGACCTCAGGAACCATCAACAGATAGCTAGGCAACCGCCACTTTCAGCACAGATCCTCTGAGCGAGACCTTATCAAAATATAGTGGATGTCAGCCTCATCGTTATCATCCAGTGTTCTAAATCAGTAAGTAAAGACTCACGCCATCAGACTCATTAATAAAGTTGTTAATCAAAGTTTGGGATAATGTGTGAATGATGCGATGGACGAAGATGCTGGAGTTGCCTCTCCCGGTTACCAAGTGAGAGAGTGCAGGTACAGCTGCCGGCCACACTGTTAGTACACCACGAGAGAGAGAAACCTTCACACCACAAAAGAAACGTCCAAACCACGAATTACTGGTGGTAGTTAAGAAACTCCCGGTGAGCCAGTTCACTAAAAGGACTCGTTTTAGGTAATGCCCGTTTACTGCCTGGGAAGTAGCCTCGGAAAGTGCATCCGTTAATATAGCACCGTGATGCCAGAGGAAGTTAATCTACCACAGTATAAACAGCCTGGTTGATAGTATATAAACAACCTGGTTTATAGTAAATACTACTAGTGTGTTTTAATGAGATGATTCTCGCCAACACCACCAGAGCTACACACAAAGGCTACTGATCGACTCTCCGGTGTGCAGTGTCAACCAGTGGACTGCACGGCTGCTACACAAAACGTTAGTTTAATATGTTTATTATGCACCCCATACCCATCCAGTACAAAACGTAAATATATTTTGTAGTGAAAGGGGTTGGCACACGAGCAGTAGCGTCTTCAGTTTGAACCAAACTTTTTTTTTAATACTTCTGAAGTATTGGAAATACTTGAGTGTCAGTATAATTTTGTGACATAGTTTATTATAAAGGTGAACCGCTGGGTCAGTGCCAGGAACGAGCCAAGTGCCACTCTTCTTTCTTATTATTGCGAAGAATTAGATTTTAGGCTTTATCTATTGATAAAGCCATAGGATGGCGAAACGTCTGCAATAAAGATACCCAGATGTTGCACAATCCCACGTATTTCCACTGGGGTCGTTACTTATTTCCAGTAGAGTGTTTACTTATTTCCGCTGAGGTCTTTACTTATGTCTACCTACCTATCTACCAAAATACTTGAGAGATAACCCTCCCAGGAGGGTTATCTGTCAACGTACTCCCTGGAGTGTGTGATACACGCTACACTGGACAAATATATCGTTGCCAGTAGTGTGGAGTGACGGGGCTGTGATTCCCACTCTCCCCACCACTCACCTCACTCCTTTAACGCTAACATTTTTGTTATTACCTCAACCAGAGAAGTATTTAACATTCTGCTTCTAGTTTGTATCACCCCGAGTGTATGTACTTGGTGTCTCGTCTTGCTTAAGACTGTGCACTTCTCTTTACAGAGAGAGAGAGAGAGAGAGAGAGAGAGAGAGAGAGAGAGAGAGAGAGAGAGAGAGAGAGAGAAATCAATAACAAACTCTTGTATTGACCACTATAACTTCCTCTCATGGTGCTCATCAATGGCACTATAAGACAAGAGCACTACATTTTCCTCTGTCTTCTGACACAATGCACTTTAATATACTAAATAATATCGCACTAGACGATATTATCCTATAATATAGTGTATCATACCGCGCTAAACTATCCAGCATTATGCCGTACTTCTACTGTTATTACTATTACTACTACGCTGTAATATAGCGAGGAAACTTGACTCTCCTAACGGAACAACTACTGGATGGTTGGAAGTTTTTTTTTTATATTTTTATTTAAAACAACACAATACATTAAATAAATAAAAGAACACATTATCAGTTCTTACTCAAAATTATAAATCCCATTGTCATATACATTACATCCAATGTAACTATGTTAAGTAAGATTACACAAGATAACATAACAATATTCATCATTATTATTATAACCAAGGAAAACCCAAACCTACAATCTGCATTATTTTTTCCACTTTGTTATTTATATATTATTAATCCACATAATCTTCAAACCCTCCTTTACAATACTCATCATTGCCAGTGCCGACACAGCTGACACTTCTACCCCCCCCCCCCCCGTATGTACAGTCCCCATTCTAAATAACATACATTAATTTCCCTAATGAATGGCCATTGAAAACAATTTCTACTAAAATAACCCAACCCAGCAGACTTCCGAACAAAAACAGTCAGGGTCATTATAAGACATGTAGGAACGAGTCCTGCAGTCTCATATGTATACATATACGCATGCATATACACATACGTGTATGTGCACTTATTCATAAGAACCAACTAAATCATACATAGAAATAAATCGCTAAATGACTTGTCTGCAAATAAACTAAATATTACAATTTATGATAGAACTATACCAAAGACATTGGTTCCCCCAAACACCCTACTCATGCACAAAGTTAATGTTACTGATTTACACAATATATAATAGGACCTTACATACAAAATAAGGGGATATATAAACCCCATCAAATACTTATATATTTTCGTACATAGTGCATAATGTACATATTCAATACAATAATAAAAAAAGAGGTGTATGACAAGGCTAAATCTATCTTCAGATTAAAAATATATAAGACATAACCTCACATTTTACATATAAATATAAACCTCCTATATAAAATGATTCTTATAACAATAAGGGAAAAAACCGAAAATCACAACTTTTGACTCTGTGATTTTACAAAAATTCATAAGGTCTACATACTCCTACAATAAACTTTACCCACATCAACCACCGTGCAAACCAATCAACCATACCTCACCAGGCTTCCAATCACACCAAGAGGGCGCACCACTGAAGAGACCAACCCCTTGCCTCTCACCACCTCAAACGGAGTAAACGTTCAACAGTAAGTCCACGATATCCCTCCGGAAAACTAATTACCCACCTTCCCCCATATAATTGTTTGTTCCTACATGCTGTCCTATAAAAACTCGCCGCCAGCGCTTTTATCCTAATGTTCCCCTCCACCTCCCTCATCCCCCAAGAAACATACAAGTAATCAACTATTACATATCTGATAGCCCTTCCCACCTCTTTGGGTACCCCTTCCATATCTAACATTAAAGCCCTAAGGGGTGATATCTTTCCCCCCCCCAATAAAAAGAAAACCCTCTTCAACCACAATCTTACCACCTCCAATGCAGAACAGAAATATACTACATGAAAAGCCGTTTCAACTTCCCCACAAAAAGCGCATGACGCCTCTTTCACAAAACCCATTCGTCTTAGCACCTCTTTCGATGCTAACGTCCCCATAAGAAATCTATATACTAATTCCCTCGCTCTTGCCGGTATTCTTAATTTACTAAATTCCACCCATATCACTCTCCAATCATATGTGGGATACACTGCCATCCCTTGCATTAATTCCTGACGACGGCCCACACCCACTAACCGTTTTACCTTGAGTTTTTTAACATTGCATACCTTTAACATAAACCGCAACATGTCTTCACACTCCACTAAGTCCCTGCCACCCCACCATTTGCGGATATCCCCCATCACCTCCCCCACCCGAAGACCCCTTTCCCCCGCTGCCCGAATATACCTCTGCTTCACATATAGCGCCTTCACCCTAGACCCTAATGCAATCAATCCCAGTCCTCCCTGCCTTACCGCAGTCATTACTACATCTTTGCCCAACCACGCCCTCCCATAGCCCCACACATACCTTAAGACCCTTCTTTGCATTTCCATAATATCCTGACTTCTTAATGGGTAAATTTCCGCCACTCCCCACACCTTACCATAAATCAGCGTATTTACCACCACAACCCTTTGATGCAAGGTTACATCCCCGGCCCTTAGACCCCTCAGCCTACTCAAAGCTCTGTCCATTACCATTTCTGAATTAACCCTCCTGCTCTCCTGTGCATCTGCCAAAAACAAAATCCCACAAATCTTTAGCCTATCTACAGTTATCCAACCAAACTCCTCCCCCAAGGTCCCTCCTACCCAAGCGCCTACCTCCAACAACCGTGATTTCTGCTTATTAACTCTCATCCCAGTAGCATTCCCAAAAATCTCAATTACCCTTCCCACTTTTCTTAAATCTTCAATCTCATTAAGTAAAACAGTTGTATCATCTACATAACCAACAATATTCCCACAATATCCTCCACTCTCCCCCAACCTTCCCATCCCACCATCAACCAGAACATAGAAAGGGTTCTGCATACATGCAAAGAGTATTTGGGAGAGTGGACACCCCTGCCTTAAACCCCTTCCCATGCTTACTGAACTACCCAACCTCCCGTTTACCTGTACTCTCATTGATGCATTCTCATACAAAGTCCTCACCCATCCAACCACCCTCCCTCCAAAACCCATTCTCACCATACTCTCAATCAAAAATTCCCTATCCACATAATCATAAGCTTTCTCCCAATCCAGACCTAGAATACCTCCCTTATTACTACCCTCAAGGAAATCCCGAATACGACCATGACCTACCCGCATACTCCTCCCCGGGATACCAAACTGTCCCCCATGTATCACCGACCCCATGACCTTCTTCAGTCTATTACCCAAAATTTTCGCAAAAACCTTGTAATCAGCGCACATCAAAGATATTGCACGGTAAGCACTCAACTCTCTACCCCCCCCCTTCTTTGGCACCAAAACTATGACACCTGTACTTTGCGATATGCCCAACTTCCCACTAGTTAACATATGGTCCAATAGCCTAACAAAACACTGCCTAATACACCCCCAATGTGCTCTATAAAAATCATTTGGTATACCGTCTATCCCTGGTGTTTTCCCGGTACTCATCCCGAAAACTGCCTCTTCCACCTCAACCTCACTTATACCAACCTCCAACCCCACTCTATCCTGCTCACTTAAAACGCTATGGAACCCCCCTTCAAAAAAACCCTCCCAGGAACCCCCCTCCCTCCAACTCCATTTCTCTCTAAACCAACTATCGGCATAGAGACTCATACTTTCCGTATTGGATAGGACTCGACCCATTGGATACCCTCCCACCCCAGGGCTTGTCTCCAATTGTAGAATGGTGGTTACACTCTGTCGGTCCCGAAATTTACGTAAAACATACCCAGACGGTTTATCACCCCACAAAACATCCTCTAACCCCGCCCTAACCCTAATTGCATCAAACCTATCATTGTGTAATTCAGCTATTCTACTCCGCAGTCTGTCCATATCATCCCTCCTACCACCTCCCCCAACATAACAATCTTGCAACTGTCCCTCCAGATAATTTTGCAACCCAAAACGCCACCTCGCCTCCTCTCGTCCCCTAGCCTTAAAAAAATTCGCTATTCCAGGTTTTGCCTGCATTTCCCACCAATCTAACAGATCTATCTCCCTGTTCCTAGCCTCCCAAAAAGGCAACCACCAATCACTGAAAAAAGGCCCCTCCCCCTCCTCCTTAAGAAGCCTTACATTTAATTTCCAGTACCCAGAATAAATACGCACCACTCCATCCCACATCAAATCTGCTATTACCGCTCTGTGATCAGAAAACCCCACATCGAAGGTTTGCACCCTCACAACATCTATACCCTGCTTAATATAAATTCTGTCTAATCGCGCTTCATATCCCCTACGGACGAACGTGTGCTCCACTAGGTAACCCCCCCTCCCCACCACATCAACAACCCCAATATCTCGCAATACATCCCTCAGCACACTCAGCACACAACCCGCCCCTCTCGGTTCGACATCACCACTCCTAATCACACAATTCCAATCACCTCCTATTACTGTTATAGCAGGCAAACCTCTCAAGTGATACAGCAATACCTCTCTGACAAAATCTACTTTTACCCTGATATTACTAGTTGCTGGCATGTAAACTCCCACGAAACTAACTCGACTCTCACCCCAGACGCCATCCACCCTCACGATCCTCCCACCCCCCCCCTCTTCCCAACCGATGACACGCAAGGGGCTGGTCTCCTTTACCGCAACTGCTACCCCACCTTTCAATTGCAAACCACTGGTTACATACATTCGATATCCTTTCACCCTCAACACACTACCAGCCCTGTGATTATGCTCTTGCAAAAAGCATATGTCAACATCAAACCGCCTTAAAAACCACTCCAACCAAACTTTCTTGACCTCAGTCTTAAGTCCATTAACATTAAGCGTGACACATCTGAAAATTACAGAAGGGGCGGCTTTCCCCTATGCCTCTGGGATTTACCCACTGCACTTTTCATATTACGTGTTCCTTTGCCACTCGAGTTTTCCTGTGCAATCACTTCCCCCCTCCCTTTCCCAATTTGCAACTCAGGCACACCTCTACCACTATGTGTCCTCGGCTCCACAACCGCTGCCCATGACTTCTTCCCCGGCCTCTGCCCTGGGGTAATGACCTCATCTATCTCTGATGCCGCAGTTCGTTTCCTAGAACTCACACTTACACACATATCACCCTCAGACAATTCCTCCTGGTGTACCTCCACGGCCACCACATGCTCCCGCCCAATCTTACTCAAGTCTTCCTCAACAATTTGTTGTCCCTCCAAAGTTCCAGCTTCACATGAACTGAGGACACCTTTTGCACAGGGTTCCTCCTCATCCAAAAAATCCTTGATCACATCTGCCAATAACCCATCCTGGGTTGAAGCTTCCTGGACGAAAGTCTCCTCAGATGTCACCTTCAACTCCCCCGACGCCCCTGGGAGAGTGACACATGTCTCCGCCGCCGCCACCTCCCGGTCGACCTCTTCGCTCCAGAGGTCATTCCTCCGGCCTCCCGAGGCATCAGAGCCAGGCACCAAATTACACGACTGTTGAATCACAATTGGAGTATCGAGAATTCGAGAAGCCCGCCTCCTAGGACACTGGGCTGCCATGTGCTCATAAGAGCTACATAGACGACATGTTTTCCTTTGCCCAGCATAGTACACATAAACCTGTGTTCTACAACCGATCATCGTAACATAGGATGGTATAGGCCTTGTTAAGGTCATTTTAAGGGTGTAAGAACCTTCCGGCATTCCTTCATATGGACCATCCCTCCACACCCCCATTGTTGCAGAATGCACTGTCCCATAACTTCGAAAATACTCCTGCAGGCCATAAGCCGTAGCCTCGAAGGGTACATTCCGTACCTTCACCCATGTGAAGTACTTAGAGACGTCATGTAACACAACATCCATCGTTGAATTCACACTCATGCGTTGTTCCTGGTAATGCTCGACAATTCTTGTGTAGTAATCGACTCGTAGAAATTTCACAAAGATTCTTGTTAAACCATTAAGGGCGACGCCATACAATTCCTCGTTGGGAATACCATATGTATCCCTGATGATGTTAGGGAGAAGGACGTTCATCGTATCTCCACTTAACGTACCACGAACCAGCTCTATGCAGATAGTATTCACTCTCCGTACTGTATGTTCCGCCATGTTGATATCCCAATGAGCAGCGCACGTCCTCACTACTCAATGGTTGTTGCTGAACTAAGGTAGCTCGCCTGAAGACAGCAGAGGGGTGCCGAGACAACCTCACTCCACCGTGGTCAGGCAGCGAATCATGGTTGGAAGTTGGTTAAAATGGTCCCTATAAACAGGAATTTGGAGTCCCGCTACACGACGGTATCACCTGCATGCATTCTCTTCTAGGTAGTGGAACAGTTAAGCGAGAGGAGGGTACTGCAACCCCTGAAGAGGAGGGTACTGCAACCCCTGAAGAGGAGGGTACTGCAACCCCTGAAGAGGAGGGTACTGCAACCCCTGAAGAGGAGGGTACTGCAACCCCTGAAGAGGAGGGTACTGCAACCCCTGAAGAGGAGGGTACTGCAACCCCTGAAGAGGAGGGTACTGCAACCCCTGAAGAGGAGGGTACTGCAACCCCTGAAGAGGAGGGTACTGCAACCCCTGAAGAGGAGGGTACTGCAACCCCTGAAGAGGAGGGTACTGCAACCCCTGAAGAGGAGGGTACTGCAACCCCTGAAGAGGAGGGTACTGCAACCCCTGAAGAGGAGGGTACTGCAACCCCTGAAGAGGAGGGTACTGCAATCCCTGAAGAGGAGGGTACTGCAACCCCTGTAGAGGAGGGTACTGCAACCCCTGAAGAGGAGGATACTGTAATCACTGAAGAGGAGGGTACTGCAACCCCTGAAGAGGAGGATACTGCAACCCCTGAAGAGGAAGTTACTGCAATCCCTGAAGAGGAAGGTACTGCAATCCCTGAAGAGGTGGTACTGCAACCCCTGAAGAGGAGGATACTGCAATCCCTGAAGAGGAAGGTACTGCAATCCCTGAAGAGGTGGTACTGCAACCCCTGAAGAGGAGGATACTGCAATCCCTGAAGAGGAGGATACTGTAATCCCTGAAGAGGAAGGTACTGTAATCCCTGAAGAGGAGGGTACTGCAACCCCTGAATAGGAGGATACTGCAACCCCTGAAGAGGAGGGTGCTGCAACCCCTGAAGAGGAGGGTACTGCAACCCCTGAAGAGGAGAGGCTTCCTCAGTGAAAGTCATCACGGATTCAGAGCTGGGACATCCTGTCTGACCAACAAAACTAGAGCTCTACAACGTGATCGATATAAAATGAGAGAAAGACGGGGAAGGGGGCGGGATGGATGCATGTTCCTGGTCTCTAAGACCGGTAAGCCAGCGGAAGTCCTCCGTCAGATGACCAAAAGCTCCAACTGCGCGTCATCATATGCCTAAGACCCGCGTCAGGAAACACTTGTCCTGTTTCCTGACAAACATTATACCTGCATCTAGGAAAGCCATCGAGACCTCTCCCCGCCATCTAAGGATTAAAATCGCTCCGAAAATATCACCACGACATTACAGTTATTAACATCACAAATCATCAAGCAGTCATCGCCACAGACACAGTAATACTACCACACCAACAGCCACACACCACAACCACACTGTCAAGGCCACAGCAGCACCACCACTAGAGTCACACTACAATCACACCCGCCGGCCACAGTAATACTACGACACTAAAAGCCACATCACCAATATTACCACAGCCACAGCACCACCATAGCCAGTGACACTACCACAGCCACAGCACCACCATAGCCAGTGACACTACCACAGCTACAGCACCACCATAGCCAGTGACACTACCACAGCCACAGCACCACCATAGCCAGTGACACTACCACAGCCACAGCACCACCATAGCCAGTGACACTACCACAGCCACAGCACCTGAAGGATACCTAAAGGAATCTCTTATACGAGGACAGATCGACAACCTTAAACCTTTACTCTTTCCGGAGACGTAGACTGAGGGGGAGATATAATATAAAAATTAATGATTTTGTACCAAAAGAACCTTAGAAAACTTACCTAACCTTATTATAACAAGCGCAATTTAATTTAGCCTAATCCAACTAAATATATTTTAGATAAATTTACAATAATTTAATAATAAACAAACACAATAAAATATTTTCGATAGATTCAGAATGATTTTTGCGAAATTATTACATACACAAATTTTCGCTTACCTTATTCGACAAGAAATGCGTTGCTATTTAGGCCAAAATAGCAAATTTTACTTATTCGGCACGACATATATATATATATATATATATATATATATATATATATATATATATATATATATATATATATATATATATATATATATATATATATATATATAGTGTGGTATTGATCAATAACAACACTGCAACTAGTCAAGGAGTCGAACCAATGCTGTTTTGGCCTGCCTCATGGTGGGCGACCCCTCAAGGAAGGTTCCTTGATGTTGGTGAGGGGCTCTTGATTTAGGGAATTGGATCTGTGCTCCAGTTCCACGAATTAAGCCTGAATGCCTTCCACATCCCCCCCCCAGGCGCTGTATAATCCTCCGGGTTTAGCGCTTCCCCCTTGATTATAATAATAATAATAATCATGGTGGGCGAAAACTCATGACGCCTGAACCCACAGGACCACACAATCCGTGGATTTTAAGGTGTCATGACTTCTCGCCCACCATGAGGCAGACCACAGCAGCATGGGTTCGACTCCTTGACTAGTCGCAGTGTTGTTATTGATAAATCCACTATATATATATATATATATATATATATATATATATATATATATATATATATATATATATATATATATATATATATATATATGAAGATATTGAATCAAGAAACTGAAATTACTGGTTTAAATTAGATAAATTTAGATTTTAAAGGACATAGACAAGTACTTGTTTTCAGAGTTAACTAAGCACTGACCAATAATTAACGCTAGCAGTCAATAGTTTCTGGCGATTGAAGTGAGACAATATCAATGGTTTTTAATGATCGTAGATGATGCCTGTACCCAGCCTCCTTCTCCAGGTAATATTAACGACCCGAGGTGGTGATTTCTTGCATTTTGATGAATATGGACCTGTGGGAGAATGCATGAGTATGCTGGTGATGGATTCTTCAAAGTCAGGGAGAGAATTACATCAACAATAGTGATGTCGGCGGTGTTTTGAGTCTCATTGATGAAAAAGTAAGACCCTATACTGTATGAGGTTGTCGCTCTGGATTTTGTATAAAAGATATATTAGGGATTTCTTCAAATTTCATTCATGGCTCCTTACTGCATCTGTTTCCCCTGAGCTATTTACGATGAAATCAGTTTGTGGTGTTCTTCATTTCCGTAACTAGGGTTTCCTTTCGTGCTCCAGAAAGTCATCTGCCTTTGACAAGATCTGTTACGTGTCGTCTTCGCCAGTATAGGGAGCGCCTCTTTCTCTCGAGTTTAGATCTTCTCATTCGTCGTGGAAATATATACCTGGAGCATACTTGTAGTGCCAGTGAGCTCATCCTTCCGAGGAAATGGTTTAGACCTGTTATGGTCATATTTTCCCAGAGTATCTCATTAATGTCGAAATTTATATTGTCCCAGCCACAACACCAAAACCACAACACGAAAACCACAGCACCACAGCCGCAGCGCCAAAGCCACAACACCCAGCCACAGCACCACAGCCGCATCCCAAGCACACTACCACAACCACAGTCACAACATCACAGCTACATTACCACAACCTCAGCAACAGCACCACAGCCACACCACAAACACAGCACCACAGCCACAGCATCACAACCACAACACCACAGCCACAGTGTCAAAGCCACAACACCACACCTACACGATAACAGTCACAGCACAACAGCCACACTACCACAGTCACAGCACCACAGTCACACTACCACAAACACAGCACCACAGTCACACTACCACAAATACAGCACCACAGCCACACTACCACAAACACAGCACCACAGCCACACTACCACAAACACAGCACCACAGTCACACTACCACAAATACAGCACCACAGCCACACTACCACAAACACAGCACCACAGCCACACTACCACAAACACAGCACCACAGCCACACTACCACAAACACAGCCACACTACCACAAACACAGCCACACTACCACAAACACAGCCACACTACCACAAACACAGCACCACAGTCACACTACCACAAACACAGCACCACAGCCACACTACCACAAACACAGCACAACAGCCACACTACCACAAACACAGCACCACAGCCACACTACCACAAACACAGCACCACAGTCACACTACCACAAACACAGCACCACAGCCACACTACCACAAACACAGCACAACAGCCACACTACCACAAACACAGCACCACAGTCACACTACCACAAACACAGCACCACAGTCACACTACCACAAACACAGCACCACAGCCACACTACCACAAACACAGCACCACAGCCACACTACCACAAACACAGCACCACAGCCACACTACCACAAACACAGCACCACAGCCACACTACCACAAACACAGCACCACAGCCACACTACCACAAACACAGCACCACAGCCACACTACCACAAACACAGCCACACTACCACAAACACAGCCACACTACCACAAACACAGCACCACAGCCACACTACCACAAACACAGCCACACTACCACAAACACAGCACCACAGTCACACTACCACAAACACAGCACCACAGCCACACTACCACAAACACAGCCACACAGGTCCAGCAGTCAGAGAGGACTGACAGTGGGGTCTCTTATTTACAATTCCTCTTTAACTTGTCATGCAAACTGTGGCGGCCCCACTCCAGTGACCCACTCACTGTCTCCTGGTGTGACCCACTCACTGTCTCCTGGTGTGACCCACTCACTGTCTCCTGGTGTGACCCACTCACTGTCTCCTGGTGTGACCCACTCACTGTCTCCTGGTATGACCCACTCACTGTCTCCTGGTGTGACCCACTCACTGTCTCCTGGTGTGACCCACTCACTGTCTCCTGGTGTGACCCACTCACTGTCTCCTGGTGCGACCCACTCACTGTCTCCTGGTGCGACCCACTCACTGTCTCCTGGTGTGACCCACTCACTGTCTCCTGGTGTGACCCACTCACTGTCTCCTGGTGTGACCCACTCACTGTCTCCTGGTGTGACCCACTCACTGTCTCCTGGTGCGACCCACTCACTGTCTCCTGGTGCGACCCACTCACTGTCTCCTGGTGCGACCCACTCACTGTCTCCTGGTGCGACCCACTCACTGTCTCCTGGTGTGACCCACTCACTGTCTCCTGGTGTGACCCACTCACTGTCTCCTGGTGCGACCCACTCACTGTCTCCTGGTGCGACCCACTCACTGTCTCCTGGTGTGACCCACTCACTGTCTCCTGGTGCGACCCACTCACTGTCTCCTGGTGTGACCCACTCACTGTCTCCTGGTGTGACCCACTCACTGTCTCCTGGTGTGACCCACTCACTGTCTCCTGGTGTGACCCACTCACTGTCTCCTGGTGCGACCCACTCACTGTCTCCTGGTGTGACCCACTCACTGTCTCCTGGTGTGACCCACTCACTGTCTCCTGGTGTGACCCACTCACTGTCTCCTGGTGTGACCCACTCACTGTCTCCTGGTGCGACCCACTCACTGTCTCCTGGTGCGACCCACTCACTGTCTCTTGGTGTGACCCACTCACTGTCTCCTGGTGTGACCCACTCACTGTCTCCTGGTGTGACCCACTCACTGTCTCCTGGTGTGACCCACTCACTGTCTCCTGGTGCGACCCACTCACTGTCTCCTGGTGCGACCCACTCACTGTCTCTTGGTGTGACCCACTCACTGTCTCCTGGTGTGACCCACTCACTGTCTCCTGGTGCGACCCACTCACTGTCTCCTGGTGCGACCCACTCACTGTCTCTTGGTGTGACCCACTCACTGTCTCCTGGTGTGACCCACTCACTTTCTCCTGGTGTGACCCACTCACTGTCTCCTGGTGTGACCCACTCACTGTCTCCTGGTGCGACCCACTCACTGTCTCCTGGTGCGACCCACTCACTGTCTCTTGGTGTGACCCACTCACTGTCTCCTGGTGTGACCCACTCACTGTCTCCTGGTGCGACCCACTCACTGTCTCCTGGTGCGACCCACTCACTGTCTCTTGGTGTGACCCACTCACTGTCTCCTGGTGTGACCCACTCACTGTCTCCTGGTGTGACCCACTCACTGTCTCCTGGTGCGACCCACTCACTGTCTCCTGGTGTGACCCACTCACTGTCTCCTGGTGCGACCCACTCACTGTCTCCTGGTGTGACCCACTCACTGTCTCCTGGTGCGACCCACTCACTGTCTCCTGGTGTGACCCACTCACTGTCTCCTGGTGCGACCCACTCACTGTCTCCTGGTGTGACCCACTCACTGTCTCCTGGTGTGACCCACTCACTGTCTCCTGATGTGACCCACTCACTGTCTCCTGGTGCGACCCACTCACTGTCTCCTGGTGCGACCCACTCACTGTCTCCTGGTGTGACCCACTCACTGTCTCCTGGTGCGACCCACTCACTGTCTCCTGGTGTGACCCACTCACTGTCTCCTGGTGTGACCCACTCACTGTCTCCTGGTGTGACCCACTCACTGTCTCCTGGTGTGACCCACTCACTGTCTCCTGGTGTGACCCACTCACTGTCTCCTGGTGTGACCCACTCACTGTCTCCTGGTGTGACCCACTCACTGTCTCCTGGTGTGACCCACTCACTGTCTCCTGGTGTGACCCACTCACTGTCTCCTGGTGTGACCCACTCACTGTCTCCTGGTGTGACCCACTCACTGTCTCCTGGTGTGACCCACTCACTGTCTCATGGTGTGACCCACTCACTGTCTCCTGGTGTGACCCACTCACTGTCTCCTGGTGTGACCCACTCACTGTCTCCTGGTGTGACCCACTCACTGTCTCCTGGTGTGACCCACTCACTGTCTCCTGGTGTGACCCACTCACTGTCTCCTGGTGTGACCCACTCACTGTCTCCTGGTGTGACCCACTCACTGTCTCCTGGTGTGACCCACTCACTGGTGTGACTCCTGGTGTGACCCACTCACTGTCTCCTGGTGTGACCCACTCACTGTCTCCTGGTGTGACCCACTCACTGTCTCCTGGTGTGACCCACTCACTGTCTCCTGGTGTGACCCACTCACTGTCTCCTGGTGTGACCCACTCACTGTCTCCTGGTGTGACCCACTCACTGTCTCCTGGTGTGACCCACTCACTGTCTCCTGGTGTGACCCACTCACTGTCTCCTGGTGTGACCCACTCACTGTCTCCTGGTGTGACCCACTCACTGTCTCCTGGTGTGACCCACTCACTGTCTCCTGGTGTGACCCACTCACTGTCTCCTGGTGTGACCCACTCACTGTCTCCTGGTGTGACCCACTCACTGTCTCCTGGTGTGACCCACTCACTGTCTCCTGGTGTGACCCACTCACTGTCTCCTGGTGTGACCCACTCACTGTCTCCTGGTGTGACCCACTCACTGTCTCCTGGTGTGACCCACTCACTGTCTCCTGGTGTGACCCACTCACTGTCTCCTGGTGTGACCCACTCACTGTCTCCTGGTGTGACCCACTCACTGTCTCCTGGTGCGACCCACTCACTGTCTCCTGGTGTGACCCACTCACTGTCTCCTGGTGTGACCCACTCACTGTCTCCTGGTGCGACCCACTCACTGTCTCCTGGTGCGACCCACTCACTGTCTCCTGGTGTGACCCACTCACTGTCTCCTGGTGTGACCCACTCACTGTCTCCTGGTGTGACCCACTCACTGTCTCCTGGTGTGACCCACTCACTGTCTCCTGGTGCGACCCACTCACTGTCTCCTGGTGTGACCCACTCACTGTCTCCTGGTGTGACCCACTCACTGTCTCCTGGTGTGACCCACTCACTGTCTCCTGGTGTGACCCACTCACTGTCTCCTGGTGTGACCCACTCACTGTCTCCTGGTGTGACCCACTCACTGTCTCCTGGTGTGACCCACTCACTGTCTCCTGGTGTGACCCACTCACTGTCTCCTGGTGTGACCCACTCACTGTCTCCTGGTGTGACCCACTCGTCTCCTGGTGTGACCCACTCACTGTCTCCTGGTGTGACCCACTCACTGTCTCCTGGTGTGACCCACTCACTGTCTCCTGGTGTGACCCACTCACTGTCTCCTGGTGTGACCCACTCGTCTCCTGGTGTGACCCACTCACTGTCTCCTGGTGTGACCCACTCACTGTCTCCTGGTGTGACCCACTCACTGTCTCCTGGTGTGACCCACTCACTGTCTCCTGGTGTGACCCACTCACTGTCTCCTGGTGTGACCCACTCGTCTCCTGGTGTGACCCACTCGTCTCCTGGTGTGACCCACTCACTGTCTCCTGGTGTGACCCACTCACTGTCTCCTGGTGTGACCCACTCGTCTCCTGGTGTGACCCACTCACTGTCTCCTGGTGTGACCCACTCACTGTCTCCTGGTGTGACCCACTCACTGTCTCCTGGTGTGACCCACTCACTGTCTCCTGGTGTGACCCACTCACTGTCTCCTGGTGTGACCCACTCGTCTCCTGGTGTGACCCACTCGTCTCCTGGTGTGACCCATAAAATATTATGAATCATACCATAATTATAATTATTAGTAGTACTAGAAGTAGCAGTAGAAGTATTCTATTGATGGGGAAGCGCTAAAGCCGTAAGGGTCGCACATCCCTGGGTTAGTGGGAGGTAATAAGGTTTGATCCAAGGAAAGGAAGGGTGGCTCCACTTCCCTGGATCAAGGAAGGTACAAGGACAGCAACAGAACTATGACCAAAGTCTTGGTAAAGAGGAGGAAGGGAGAAGTATGAGGGAATGAAGAAAGATAGAGGAATAATGGAAGTGGGTTAAGGAGGTATGGGGGAGACAGGAAGAGGAAGAGGGGGAATAAGAAATAAAGAAATAAGTGGATCAACCACTTTTAGTTGGTAATGTGTGTGTGGTTTATATTTTACATTAACAAGAAATTTAGGACACATACCAGACTGACCAGGACACATACACATATATACATGTAAGGTGTGTACATTCATACTGGTGTGGTGGGTGTAGGCATGATATTTTTCATCCTAAAGTCGAATTCCACTTTTTTTTTTGTTTTGAAGACGGTCAGGGATTTGTTGGTAATCCCCGTGTCTGCAAGAAGGGAGAACGTTGAAAAGTATTGGTCTCTTTACACTTATTGAATTTTCCTCTTAGCGCACCCTGCGCCTCTGCTTTTTACTGAGATATTTGACATCGCTTGCCAAACTGTTTAATTCTACGGGAAATGACTTGTTTGAGCAGATTTAGGACCAATCTTTTTAGAATCTTTCAGGTATAAATTATAATGTACCTCTCTCGCCTACGTTCCAAGGAGTACAGGTCGAGGGAAGCCAAACGTTCCTAGTAATTTAGGTAATTAAATGAATCTAAGCGAGTAGTGAAGGCTGTCCGACCTTTCTCCAGTCTGCAATTTCACCTGCCTGAGCAGAACTGTTAGCGTACAGCAGTACTCCAGCCTAGGGAGAGAACAAGCCACATGAAGAGGATCATTGACTTCGCATCACGGTGACTTTCCTTGCTGTTTTGATAGTGACTGTTGTTATCCTTGGAGGTGAAATTTTCTCACCTGGTCACTTCCAGGTCTCTCACATTACGCTCTACTGAGTGATTCGAGTTTGTTTTATACTCCGTTTTAGTCTTCATTTCCTCAACTTTTCTATGACGATGTAACTGAAATTTGTCCTCGTTGAACATCATACTGTTGTCAGTGGCCCGTTGAAGACTTTGTTTATATCAGCTTGGGGGTTTGCTGTGTCCTCCATGGATGCGATTCTTATGTCAAGCGTATATACTACACGAGTATTACACTGTTGACAGAGTAATACTGCTGACTCTTATACTGATTCTAGTATCGTCTGCAATGGATAATACAGTGTTATGATTTATACCTCAGTCTATGTCGGATATGAGAATGAGAGAGAACAGGAGGGGGTCAGTACTGTGCCTCGTGGAACAGAAATTTTCACTATGGCAGCTTCTGATTCCCTTTTGTTCACCAGAGAATTACCTTCTGGATGATGTGTGCTGTGGAGGGCAACCGCCTCTCAATGGTGCACAGTGGCGCACAATGATGCACAATGGTGAACAGTAGTGCACAATGGTGAACAGTAGTGCACAATGGTGAACAGTGGTGCACAAGTATTCAGCATAGCACTGGATGGCATCATTAACAATAGTCTGGTGCAGGTTGAAATTTGCAGTGTGTTTTATTCCTAACATTTCAGCAATACCAGCTGTGATATTGGTGTTATATACAGTCATTTGTTACGTCCATTACTGGGTCTCCCCTCTCGTGTGTGTGTGTGTGTGTGTGTGTGTGTGTGTGTGTATTCACCTAGTTGAGGTTGCGGGGGTCGAGTCCGAGCTCCTGGCCCCGCCTCTTCACTGATCGCTACTAGGTCACTCTCCGTGAACCGTGAGCTTTATCATACCTCTGCTTAAAGCTATGTATGGATCCTGCCTCCACTACATCGCTTCCCAAACTATTCCACTTACTGACTACTCTGTGGCTGAAGAAATACTTCCTAACATCCCTGTGATTCATGTGTGTCTTCAGCTTCCAACTGTGTCCCCTTGTTACTGTGTCCAATCTCTGGAACATCCTGTCTTTGTCCACCTTGTCAATTCCTCTCAGTATTTTGTATGTCGTTATCATGTCCCCCCTATCTCTCCTGTCCTCCAGTGTCGTCAGGTTGATTTCCCTTAACCTCTCTTCGTAGGACATACCTCTTAGCTCTGGGACTAGTCTTGTTGTAAACCTTTGCACTTTCTGTAGTTTCTTTACGTGCTTGGCTAGGTGTGGGTTCCAAACTGGTGCCGCATACTCCAATATGGGCCTAACGTACACGGTGTACAGGGTCCTGAACGATTCCTTATTAAGATGTCAGAATACTGTTCTGAGGTTTGCTAGGCGCCCATATGCAGCAGCCGTTATTTGGTTGATGTGCGCTTCAGGAGATGTGCCTGGTGTTATACTCACCCCAAGATATTTTTCCTTGAATGAGGTATGTAGTCTCTGGCCCCCTAGACTGTACTCCGTCTGCGGTCTTCTTTGCCCTTACCCAATCTTCATGACTTTGCACTTGGTGGGATTGAACTCCAGGAGCCAATTGCTGGACCAGGTCTGCAGCCTGTCCAGATCCCTTTGTAGTTCTGCCTGGTCTTCGATCGAGTGAATTCTTCTCATCAACTTCACGTCATCTGCAAACAGGGACACCTCGGAGTCTATTCCTCCCGTCATGTCGTTCACAAATACCAGAAACAGCACTGGTCCTAGGACTGACCCCTGTGGGACCCCGCTGGTCACACGTGCCCACTCTGACACCTCGCCACGTACCATGACTCGCTGCTGTCTTCCTGACAAGTATTCCTTGATCCATTGTAGCGCCCTCCCTGTTATCCCTGCTTGGTCCTCCAGTTTTTGCACTAATCTCTTGTGTGGAACTGTGTCAAACGCCTTCTTGCAGTCCAAGAATATGCAATCCACCCACCCCTCTCTCTCTCTTGTCTTACTGCTGTCACCATGTCATAGGACTCCAGTAGGTTTGTGACACAGGATTTCCCGTCCCTGAAACCATGTTGGCTGCTGTTGATGAGATCATTCCTTTCTAGGTGTTCCACCACTCTTCTGATAATCTTCTCCATGATTTTGCATACTATACATGTCAGTGACACTGGTCTGTAGTTTAATGCTTCATGTCTGTCTCCTTTTTTAAAGATTGGGACTATATTTGCTGTCTTCCATGCCTCAGGCAATCTCCCTGTTTCAATAGATGTATTGAATATTGTTTTTAGGGGTACACATAGCACCTCTGCTCCCTCTCTCTGGACCCATGGAGAGATGTTATCTGGCCCCATTGCCTTTGAAGTATCTAGCTCACTCAGAAGCCTCTTTACTTCTTCCTCGGTTGTGTGCACTGTGTCCAGCACATGGTGGTGTGCCCCACCTCTCCGTCTTTCTGGAGCCCCTTCTGTCTCCTCTGTGAACACTTCTTTGAATCTCTTGTTGAGTTCCTCACATACTTCATGGTCATTTCTTGTTGTCTCTCCTCCTTCCTTCCTTAGCCTGATTACCTGGTCCTTGACTGTTGTTTTCCTCCTGTTGTGGCTGTGCATATTCGTTTCTGGCTCTACGACTGTTCTCCTTATTCTCCTGGGTCCTTTGCCTTCTATATTTCCTCCATTCCCTAGCACACTTGGTTTTTTTCCTCCCTGCACCTTTGGGTAAACCATGGGCTCATCCTGGCTTTTTCATTATTCCTGTTACCCTTGGGTACAAACCTCTCCTCAGCCTCCTTGCACATTGTTGCTACATATTCCATCATCTCATTAACTGGCTTCCCTGCCAGTTCTCTGTCCCACTGAACCCTGTTCAGGAAGTTCCTCATTCCCGAGTAGTCCCCTTTCTTGTAGTTTGGCTTCATTCGTCCTGGCCTTCCTGCTTCCTCCTCCACTTGTAGCTCTACTGTGTATTCGAAGCTTAAAACCACATGATCGCTGGCCCCAAGGGGTCTTTCATATGTGATGTCCTCAATATCTGCACTACTCAAGGTGAATACTAAGTCCAATCTTGCTGGTTCATCCTCTACTCTCTCTCTTGTAGTGTAGCATACGTGTTGGTACATGAAGTTTTCCAATACCACCTCCATCATCTTAGCCCTTCGTGTGTGTGTGTGTGTGTGTGTGTGTGTGTGTGTGTGTGTGTGTGTGTGTGTGTGTGTGTGTGTGTGTGTGTGTGTGTGTACTCACTGGGTAGTGTTTGCGGAGGTCGAGATTCAGCTCCTGGCCCCGCATTCTACACTAATTTGATCGGCATCACTGACTTCTGGCTTCTTGTGGACTTATTATATCTGTTCTTGAAGCTGTGTATTGAGTGTACCGCCACAATGCCTGAGCCAAGTCATTCCGCTTTTCAACTTCCGCCTGTGTCCCCTTGATCGTGGCCCTCTTAATTCAGTCCGTATCTATCTACCCTATCATTTCTTTTTAGGATTTTGTACGTCATAATCATGTCTCCCCTTGTCCCCTCACTGACTGGCCTAACATACACAAGGCTGTGAATGATTCCTTGCTCACGCCTCTGAATACTGTTCTGAGGTTTGCTAATCTTGCATATGCCGCTGACATTATATGGTTTACGTGTAGTTATTGCGATATGCTGGGTGTTATAGTCACTCACAGGTCTTTTCAACTCCCATGCTGTACTCTGTGTCCGGTTTTCCTTCACCTTCTCCAGCTCGCGTGACCTTTCATTTGTTCGGGTTGAACTCTAAGAAGTCATTTGTTTGACCACATCTGTGGTTTGTCGAAGTTTGTCTGGAGGTTATCACTCTCTAGTTCTTCTCATTAGTTTCACATCATCCGCAGTGATACAGTGACAATAGTTCCGCAAAAAAAAGTGCAAAGTAACAGCATCACAAGCACTTAGAGAGAGCTTAGATGTAAGTGACGTCCTGGGACAGCCTTCCAAACTGAAGACAGAGATGACTCCTCTGCACAGAGAAGGCAACAGAGTTCTGGCAAAACACAGTTACAAAACAGTCTATGACACTATGATGAGACGCCAAATCATAAACTTTATGAAGGAGCATAAATTACATAACCCATGTTAACATGTAACGCACCAACATCACCTATAAAACACCACGTAGCTAATAACTAAAGGTGAAGCAGAAAGTAGCGAGGCTACATGCATGAGTTTACTCCCTTACATCTGACAATTTCCAGCTAAAGGTTAATGTCTCGGTTAAGAGGCAAGAAATACACTTTTACTCACGCCCCGGCACTGAGGCAAGCACACACACACGCACGCACACACACACACGCACGCACACACACACACACAAACACAAACACACACACACACACATATATGTATATATATATGTATATATATATATATATATATATATATATATATATATATATATATATATATACATATATATATATGTATATTTTATTATTATCACACTGGCCGATTCCCACCAAGGCAGGGTGGCCCGAAAAAGAAAAACTTTCACCATCATTCACTCCATCACTGTCTTGCCAGAAAGGTGCTTTACACTACAGTTTTTAAACTGCAACATTAACACCCCTCCTTCAGAGTGCAGGCACTGTACTTCCCATCTCCAGGACTCAAGTCCGGCCTGCCGGTTTCCCTGAACCCCTTCATAAATGTTACTTTGCTCACACTCCAACAGCACGTCAAGTATTAAAAACCATTTGTCTCCATTCACTCCTATCAAACACGCTCACGCATGCCTGCTGAAAGTCCAAGCCCCTCGCACACAAAACTTCCTTTACCCCCTCCCTCCAACCTTTCCTAGGCCGACCCCTACCCCGCCTTCCTTCCACTACAGACTGATACACTCTTGAAGTCACTCTGTTTCGCTCCATTCTCTCTACATGTCCGAACCACCTCAACAACCCTTCCTCAGCCCTCTGGACAACAGTTTTGGTAATCCCACACCTCCTCCTAACTTCCAAACTACGAATTCTCTGCATTATATTCACACCACACATTGCCCTCAGACATGACATCTCCACTGCCTCCAGCCTTCTCCTCGCTGCAACATTCATCACCCATGCTTCACACCCATATAAGAGCGTTGGTAAAACTATACTCTCATACATTCCCCTCTTTGCCTCCAAGGACAAAGTTCTTTGTCTCCACAGACTCCTAAGTGCACCACTCACCCTTTTCCCCTCATCAATTCTATGATTCACCTCATCTTTCATAGACCCATCCGCTGACACGTCCACTCCCAAATATCTGAATACATTCACCTCCTCCATACTCTCTCCCTCCAATCTGATGTCCAATCTTTCATCACCTAATCTTTTTTGTTATCCTCATTACCTTACTCTTTCCTGTATTCACTTTTAATTTTCTTCTTTTGCACACCCTACCAAATTCATCCACCAATCTCTGCAACTTCTCTTCAGAATCTCCCAAGAGCACAGTGTCATCAGCAAAGAGCAACTGTGACAACTCCCACTTTATGTGTAATTTTTTATCTTTTAACTCCACGCCTCTTGCCAAGACCCTCGCATTTACTTCTCTTACAACCCCATCTATAAATATATTAAACAACCACGGTGACATCACACATCCTTGTCTAAGGCCTACTTTTACTGGGAAATAATTTCCCTCTTTC